>NC_134501.1:38027321-38194821 GCF_040206685.1 Ascaphus truei | reverse complement strand
GGTGTTGTGAATGAAGAGTGTTAAGCTCCATCACATCACTCCTAATGAGGACAATGTCACACACGCTTGCAACCACCCTAGTGTATACCTCCAAAATAGAATAAAGGATAAACTCACATGAAAAAAGCCTGTTTTCTTCTTGTTGGTGGCGTGCATCCGGAAAAGTGGTAGATAGGTGGGTATTCTGCTGGAGGCAGTGTGTCAGGGCACAGCCATAAATGATCAGGAAAGCAGCTTGTGGTTAAAAGATATTCTTTATTCGGACATCATGGTGCAGTCAGGGAAATGGAGGGAGCTCTTACGCGTTTCACGCCTCGTTGGCGCTTCGTCAGAGAGTGAAAAAGTAATGCTGGGACCCCCTTGATATAGTGCCTCTCATTGCGTTTCAAATTGATCACAGCCGCGGCTCGATTGGCCGGAAGTGATGATACCGGAAGTCAGGAACCGGATGTGACGCGACGGGCTCCATGCTATGGATGGTTGTTTACAAGCCATGCTTGTAGTCATGGAGATCGCAGCGTCATCACTCCGTAGCAATGGGGAAGTCTTGTTTACAAACGGGACCCAGCATTATCACCCCACCATACAAAAAACATACATAATCAAAGGTGGTGGTTTTTAAAATTATCCATAGATGTGAATTGTACAATTCAAACGAATTTATTTCGTAAAACAAATGCCCGCAACTCCCTGCTAAGGGCAAACAGCAGCCATCCAAGACCTCTACTACGAGGCATACCCAAAGGTCAATATCTCCGACTGAGAAGGCTTTGTTCTACTGAAGAAGCCTTCATACAACAGTCGGAGATACTGAACGAGAGGTTCAGGAACAGAGGATATCAAGAAAAAGATATCCATTCTGCATTTATGCATGCATTGCAATTAAATCGTTTAGAACTGTTAAAAAATACAAAACAGAAGAAAAAAACAATAAAAAACAAGATCACAGAACCTGAATCTGAGACCCCGCTCTTTATCACCACCTTTAGCAATCAGGCCAGTAAGATAAGAAGCATTATAGAAAAACACTGGAGGGTATTACAGCTAGATAGAGGGCTGAAATCAGTCACAAATAATCTACCAAAATTTGTATATAAAAAGGCAAAGACCATAGGATATCATCTATCTCCTAGCTTATTCACTGCAGGACATAAGACATCCTGAGATAGACTCCCAAAAGGCTTCCACAAATGTGGCAAATGTACATACTGTAGATATGCAACACCATTAAGTTCAGTTACTAATAAATACACGTGTCAGAAATACAAACTAAAACAATTTATGACATGTTCTACTAATTATGTTATATACAAACTCAACTGTGCCTGTGGTATGACCTATATTGGGAGGACAATCAGACCTCTAAAAGTGAGAATCTCAGAGCACTTAAGATCAATAAAAAAGGAAGATCCTAACCTACCAGTGTCTAAACACTTCTCAAATTGTCCAAAAGGCTCCAGTGAAACTTTCTCATTCAGTGCATTAGAACATATTCCTAGACACATAAGAGGAGGTAATAGGGAAAATGTACTGAACCAGAGAGAAATGTTCTGGATTTATACCCTCGGGTCTTTGGCACCCGGGGGTATAAATACTGACTGGGAACTCAAGCACTTCTTGTGAAATGTATGTTCATTATTTTTCCAACAATCAATTATTTTATATTGAAAGAAGAACTAGCCTGTTGTATTTAATGTTATGCACATCAAAAACAATGTATATATTCACAACATATCACAATATTACTTAAAACATCATGGTGTATACATTGTTCTTCTCATATTGCCTTTATATCCTCAAAAATAATAGAATGTAATTATAACTAGATGTATAACATATGCTTTATCCATTGTTTAGATATAGCCATCAGTCTTTCACTAATTACCTCGAGTAAATCTGTGCAACTGTTCCAAATGTATACTTTCATGCAAAGAATTGGCACAATATATTTTTTATCGATATATCAACCCATTATGTATGATTGCAATATAGCCTATACAACCTGAATCAAAGATTCAAAGTTTGTCATTATAAACAATTTACATATGTCACCAGGCACTTAAAAACGTTTAAACATACGATTGCAACCATACATTATGGATAATATCAAACTGTTTACTAAAGAGTCCTTCAGTTTATGCATAGTCTATATGCTTTAGATGTTGTTTTTAAAAACCACCACCTTTGATTATGTATGTTTTTTGTATGGTGGGGTGATAATGCTGGGTCCCGTTTGTAAACAAGATTTCCCCATTGCTACGGAGTGATGATGCTGCGATCTCCATGACTACAAGCATGGCTTGTAAACAACCATCCATAGCATGGAGCCCGTCGCGTCACATCCGGTTCCTGACTTCCGGTATCATCACTTCCGGCCAATCGAGCCGCGGCTGTGATCAATTTGAAACGCAATGAGAGGCACTATATCAAGGGGGTCCCAGCATTACTTTTTCACTCTCTGACGAAGCGCCAACGAGGCGTGAAACGCGTAAGAGCTCCCTCCATTTCCCTGACTGCACCATGATGTCCGAATAAAGAATATCTTTTAACCACAAGCTGCTTTCCTGATCATTTATGGCTGTACCCTGACACACTGCCTCCAGCAGAATACCCACCTATCTGAAACTTAGGTTTCCATCGCCGGGACTTTGCATTATTGTTCCCCAATGGTGCAGTACTAAATATTAATATTTAACCAGTATGCCATTTGCAATTGCCTAATTTATATGCTCTACCTCCTCCTTTCCCTTGTTATCCCTCCCTCCCCTTGCCCTCCCTCCCCTTGCCATCTAAACAGTCACCCTCAGCTCTGGAAATTGTTTTTATTCCCCTTATGTGTTGATTCACTTGTTCCTTCACTGTGATTTTCTCTAGGGAGCTGCCACGCTGATGCAATTGACACTGAATGGGGTACCAGATCGGCGTGACGTTCTAGTGCTGTCACAGAGCCTTGCACATGCGCAACTGCACTTTGAGCTGACTTCCCAGGACTTCATGATGCCACACATGCGTTTCCTAGCAACATTGGATGCTAGGATTTGTTTGTCCACCGGGGGAGCCTGTACTCATCTGCACATGTGCGATAGCATACATTGCTCTGTCTCCTGATCTCCAAGATGGCCGCCGTGCTACCTCATATACTGATTGCACTCGTGAAGCTCCAGGATTGTACAATTAGCTGCCTCTAATTGTCCCCACAAGGCACAAGGACTGCTGTGCAAACCCCATGGATGTTTGCTTAAATATTGCAACATGTTTTGGGGTTTTTGAATAGCTTTGCACCTTATATCCACTAATATAGAGGCTATTCTACTGTATTTCATAGGGCTTGTGTTGCACATGCGCAGTAGACCCTGGCAGGATTGAATGAGCCTTGTGGGCACCCGTAGTACACCAGGACTGTTTTTTACTTCCTAAACAAGATGGTGGTGCATTCCAGCATAGGGCTGCGGTCCACAACAAGGTTTTTTTGGTGTTTTTTTCGTTTTTACACAGGTGAGCATGATTAATTATCACTTGGGTTTGATAGATGTGGGTATATAAGGGTATGCACTAGCATTCACACACTGCACGACCCTTAGGAAGGTCACATTCTGATGACCGAAACGTTGGATGCAGTGCCTATGTATTTATCCTGAATACATCAGCTTTGGATTTCCCTGACTGTGTGCTGTCTCGTTTTTCCTGGATCTCTATCTGGTAAAATCTGTGTGTATATATATATATATATATATATATATGTATATATATATATATATATATATACACAGTGGTTGACAAATCACCAAAAAATCTACTCGCCACACAAAAAAATCAACTCGCCACCTAGTACCAAACGTGTGCTGCTTGGGTCAATATTTACTCGCCCGGGGGTTAAATCCACTCGCCCGGGGCGAACAAATGTATAGGTTTGTCGAACACTGTATATATATATATATATATATATATATATATATATATATATATATAGAACACACAAAAGGAGAAGTTGCTCAACACATAATATATAAGGTTAACTCAAGCCCTTTAATAAAACTAACTATAAGGGTAAAATAAAATATATACCCCAATTAAAGTCAGTATATAAATTAAATAGGACCTGATGGTGCTAGGGGATAGTGAAAACTATATAAGACACACAGATGAAAAGAACAAAGACAATCCCCTTAGTAGCACTCTAAATTACACCTAAACTAATCTATAAGATAAAGATGGTTAAAAAGAAACAGATGCTCCGCCAATTCAGAAAAAATGAACAAGATTTTATTGATTAAACAACAAGACACACTAACTTAAAAACATAAAAATACTAAAGACAGCCTATGAAAATATATATGTATCAAAAATATAAAGAGAGGACTACTAATCAAACACTATCAGTATTACAAAAAGAAAAAAAAAAACTAAAATGTGTCTGAATAAAGTTTAGATAATGACAACAAAGTAGTTTAGTCTAACATAATAGGCAATACAAAATATATTCCCACTGACATATGCATGAAAGAATAATAAATCATTGCGTTGGAAAAAGTATATAGTCAATGACCCAGTATATAGCCAGGAAAAATTAGTATGTATACCAAAAACAGAGGGGAAAAAAGAGATAAAGCAACCAGGGAAAAATAATATAACAATAATAATAGTTATACCCTGAACAGCATTTCCCCAAAATGAAATCAATGAGAACTGATGCAGCAAATAAAGAAAAATATGACTAATAAAGACATATTAGCAAACAGAGTCATACATATTGAAAACACCACAAAGCGCAGCACTGCAAGGACAGGTAATGCCCAAACAGTAAGGAGGGTAATACTCAGCTGCAGCTAGATTGTGTAGAGTTTGTGTCCATATTGATTGTACAGGATGTGTTTCCAAAGTCTGCTTATAACAGGAACAAAAAATAAAGTCCAAAATGCTGCATCAGATCCATCATAAGTCCCTCAGAATAGAAGATTACATAAAGGCTGTAGTAAAGTAAACACTCAACATGTTTCACCCGTCAGTGGGCTTCTTCCTGGAGTGGTAAAATTTAAAGTGAAGGCGTGCAGTGTTTTATAGATGGTAAAGTAATATATATATACACACACACATACATATATATATGTAACGGGTTTATCCCCCCCCCAATCGCAGATTATACTGTGGGTGCGGAGAACATACAATGTTACCATAGGTGTGGTGCATTACCTGTTGGCTCGCAGGAGGGCTGAGCTTCCGCCACGGGGAACCTGGGGCAATTATACTAGGGGTACTCACTTACAACGATGCAGCGCCTCCACCTGCGATGGCTCCCACCAGAGGGGGAGTGGTTCCTCGCAGGACAATTACTAATAATCAATACTCACACACAAGGATATATAATAACTAATACTATTTACTTAAGAACATGAGATAACACATATCATGACAATACCAACATAACCGGTGTCCCTCTCTAGAGGAGACACTTACCACTGCGTCACGCAGGACGCTTTCCCAACACCAGGTGATCCCACCCAATGTCCCGCACTCTTGCAGAGAAAAGCACTGGGTGACTGCGCAGTCACAATTACACTAAGGGCCCGTTGGTGCACTTATGACTGTATGATACCTGCCGAGCACTCCGGTGCTCGGGTCAGCAACACTTCACAAAGGGTCAGACGTGCAATGAATCCGTCTGATCCCAACCTTGAGTTATTCTCTGTGGCCCCGACTTGGGCCCGAACTCCTTAACTGGAACCGCAGCGTCCGCTGAGTCCCTACCTAACACTATAACAACGTGACACACACTGTACTATAGGCCGTCCCTACAGCACAGCAACCTTAGGTGGCTTAATGAAATCTCCTAGGGCCTGCGGGGTGCCTATCCTATGCAGGTAAGTCCCTGCACCCACCCTACTCATAGCACGGGCCCTGGGCCATGGCTCCCCGGATTGGTTACCGCTATGAACCCCCCCAGTTGCCTCACACTACGCGCAACGCGGACCTGGGCTATGGCTCCCCGGATTGGGTACCGCTATGAACCCCCCAGTTGTCCCACGTCGCTTACCTCACTTAATGCCTGCAGCAACGCTCTGCAGACTAACCTTCAGCCCACTTGTCCCTTACTATTCCCCAGCTCTGAGATATATGAGCCTGAGGAAGCCGATGACTCGGCGAAACGCGTAGCTCTAAAGTTCCTGCTGAATTTGACCCAACGTGGCTCCCGTAGCCGGAACAACCAGGCAGCCATTGCAGACAAGGAGAAAAAGTTTTTTTTTCTCCTGCATCACGGACGCGTGATTGACAAAAACGGCTGCTAAAACTGTATCCTGGACTGCACGAGGAGGCCAGGGGTCCAACCATTATGTATGTATGTGAGTCTTGTTTTACCAATTGCTTTTAAAACTATTAAATGTGTTTTAAACCCAACTGACAACGTGCCTCACTTTCTCTACCTACTCCCCCCCCTACTACCACCACTGGGGAGAGTCCCCATCTGATGCCCAAGACCGGGGTTAGAACCCCACGTTGGTTGCAAACAAAGAAGAGTCTACACTGGGGGGGAGATGCAGATGGGTTAATTTAACCCCAAAGTTACCAATTTCCTGCAAGGACTCACACACGGCCGTGTGAGTACAGATATATTTATATATTTATTTCAAAACCCTCTAAACCACCATTACCTGTTGTTGGGAGTGACTGGAATTGCTTAAAGAAACCACATCACCGTGTCTGCTTGCACATGGCCGTGTAAGTGTATTTAATATTTTCACCAACCCCCAGCAATATTGTTGTAACCACAATAATTTTATTGTTTTGTATTCTTAATTTTTTTCTAATCCCACGCTCCCCCATTGCTTGTATGTTTCTATTCCCCAGCTCTAACTACAGCAAGTGACAGGGGTCCCTAACCTGAGACTATCCCTGGCAACACTCACTAACCTGGAGGGGAATAAGGGCTAACTTGGACCTTAGGGCCGCTGGCCTAGTGCAGGGAGTCCCTGACTCCTGCACCCTACCTCTTTCCTTGGGCTCCTTACTCTGACTAACTAGCGTGCTCCAACTGACAAAAACCCTGTCTGCACACAACATTGTTGCAACTCTGCAGCATGAGAATCTGCCAGCTCTCTTGGCTTCAATGCTGCCTGTGACAAGGGTGAAAGTGCAGTCCCCAGAGGCTGCTGGGAATTGTAGTTCTTGGTACAGCTCTTTTCTACGGGGACCGCGTGCGCGATCTTTACTGCGCATGGGCGAAGCTCGTGTCACAACCAAGAGGGCGGTGCCCGCCGGGAGAAGTCGCCATCACCCTTCCCCCACTGCCACAGGGGTAAGGCAGGGGGGCAAAAGGAAGACTGTCAGGGGAACCGGGGGTGACCTCCTTACATATATATACACACAGTATAGTTAAAATGACCTTTAGCAGCTCCATGGGTTGCTTCTCTTGCATGTTTTTGTGCTGTTAGGCTGTTGAAATGGAAACATTTTCACGTGAACTTACCCACACAAAAGTAAGCACCAAGCAAGATTTAGAGCTATAAGTAAATGATTACAAACAGTGCCGTGTAGAGCAGTGCACACAGTACCTGGAGAATTCTTTAATCAGCAACATGAAAGTGTTACAGTCTACCGGAGAATCTTCTGAATTACATTAAACAAAAGACTTTCCTAGCCTGTAACTGATGTCGTGAAACAGAAACCATCTGACACAATCCTATCCAAGTCTAATAATCCAGACAAACGAGATACACGCTGGAACAACCTGTGTAAGATCGCTGAGGGCTTATCAAAAGAGGGGTAAATAAAAGAGGAACACAAGCGTCTGTTTAACCACAGACTGCTGCCAGGCTGCCCTGGGTGTACAAATGATCTCTCTCTTTAGGCTAACAAAGTACTAAATATATAAGGAATTATCATTTTCAGACGGGTTTCTAGCTTGTTGTGAAGGTAAATTGGCAGTTTTTCCTACCTATAAGTGTGTGTGTATGTGTGTGTGCGCGTGCGTATATGTATATGTGTGTGTGTGTATGTGTGCGTATATGTATATGTGTGTGTGTGTGTGTGTTTGTGTATACAGTATATAATGAATAGCATGCACTCCAGGTCTTGTGAATAAATAGCAAAAGTTTAATACACAGGTTAACGTTTCGATTCCCCCTGAGCCTTTCTTGAGAACGACCCAGAGAGAGGCGAAACGTAGACTTGTGTATTAAACTTTTGCTATTTTTTTTTCACAAGGCCTGGCGTGCCTGCTATTCTTCTTCTATGCCATTTTTTTCTAGTTCATGGATCCAGGCAATATACTAGCATCAGTGGAGTGTCCCTATAATCCTTGTTTATATATATTTGGAAGGTTCTCCGGCACATTCAATAGGAGATGCTTAGCCGCTCAGTTAATTGCCCTGGGTGCTCAGGAAGGGAGTTTATAATAGTAGGGGAGAATCAGGCACACGCAGGCCTTGCAATAAAAATGGGTGAAAGTCCATAAAGGAGTTCTGGGGATCCAGAGTAATCAAACAAAAGAGGAACGGTTGCTGGTGTCTCCCCTCAACATACTGTAGATCAAGTCCATATGTGAATGTAGGGAGTATCAGTCTGGGGGTTTCCAGTATGAGGTAAATGTAATAAGATGGCCCCCACTTGGCCACAATTTTAATAAGAGACGGCAACCTCCAGGAGAAATAAATGACGCCCAATATTCTTATAAATCCATCACACAACTGGCATGATCCCCGAAGAAACGACTGCACCCCTCTCCCGATGGTCCATGTGACCCACTGTTGCCGTAGGATGTGACTCTTGTCCTTCTCAGTCAGGGCAGGATTGGAGTCCTCCAGTGTGCTGTCCGCGATGGATCTGTGTTAGACGAATAGGAAAAAACTGTGGCGCACCACCAATACAGTAAAGAGATCGAGGTTGACTCACCGGCCCGGGATGCCAACTCCGGCAGACACCCCCCACCCCCTGTTGGCGGCCCTGCTCTACTCTATTGGTGGTGCGTCATAATCTTTTCCTATTCGTCTTGCAATAAAAATTAAAGGGCTTTAATAAACAATCAAGGTTTGGGTTTTATCCTGAACCTTTCTCATGACAAGAGTGCAACTGAAGTTCTTTTAAATACCCACAGTCTACGCCTACTCACGAGTAGAACACGCAGCAGAGGCAGTGGTAAATACGCCGCTGCACCGTTACCAAACAAACAATGTACTGGGAGTGACTTACAGCAGTGAAAGAAAGCAACTAGAACAGTGAAAAGACACAGAAAACAATAATATAAGAGTCTCCGTCCCTACTCAAACAAACAAAGGATAACTTGAGCTGAAAATGAAAAATAGCACGTGGTCCCATAGTGTGATCACATTTTATATAAATAGATCTAAGTGATCGTTGTGCATAAAGTTCACTTTAGAATAATAAAGCTAAAAATATAGCACATCCAATGACATAAACGTATAAAATACGCCCTTACTAGGTGTCGCTAGAACAATGGCTGTCGCTGGTGATTCCTTTCTGGTCGTTCCCGGTGACATCTCGTAGATGCTCCTCCAGTACCTCTTGGAATAGCGCCTTAGTGTCACGTAGCCTAGATGCTTATCCACGTCAGCAGTGTAGTGCATAGTAATTGTTCCAATGCGTTTCGCTGCCTAGCCAACTCATCATGGGGAGCTGCGCTAGAATAAAGGAATAAAAGTGTAAATATAAAGTGAACAAAAGTGAATAAAATGGTAAATATAAAACAATGGGAGTATACTGGAACCAGGGTCACGTGTGATGTATGAATTGCTCCAGTTAGCTTTAACTCAGCCCTCTTTCCAAAGCACACCAAGTCCTGCTATGTTTTCTTCACTTTATTGGAAAGGTGTCAAAATATATACAGGCACTTGTGGATGTTATGTAGTTGTGCGTTTGTAGTGAAGATCAGGTAAAAAGAGATGGCCTTGCCATAGGAGTGTAACATGAAGGTACTCACTCAGCCAGAGTCAGGAATGAAAAGGAAGTGTGGGGGAATCTGGGTAACAGGAATAGTCTTGGGACAGACTATCTGTCAGCAAAACACGGGGGAGGGCAGAATAGCCCATTCTAGGAGAGATCTCAGAGGCTGCAGTAGCAAGTCACTGACTATATGCCCAGAGGCAGGGATGGCAACAATGTAATATATCACACAGGCACAGTGTGTGTGTGTGTGTTTGTGGAGCAAAATACATGCAGCTGAAAATGAGGAACTGACAGGCAGAAGCTGCAAAGGAGAGGGGGGGGGGGTGAACAGAGAGTACAGAAATGGGAATACTTGTTCCAGGACAGGGAGAAAGGGTGTATCAATAATCTACAAACCCCTGCCAACACAGTTAAGTAAAATTATAATGTGCACAACATAGACTAGGATATCACAAGAATAAAAATCAAAAGAATGCAAAAAAAATGGAAAAAAAACGAGAGTGAGAATATTGCCCAATGAAAGTGACCTAAATATGGTTTAATAGTGCTAAATGAGAAAAAAATGCCTTACACTTAGTTATTTGTATGTATATCTTTATTCATATAGCTTCCAACGCACAGTTTTTACTACAGCTGGAATTCTCGTAGCACCGTTGTTTTGTTTTTCACGCCACTTCAAGGCTAGCGAGATTGCCTCAATAACGCGGCTTTGTGTCCTTACAAGCCACAAATGCAATTTCTGAACTGCAGACCATGAACTGACTTACTGTATACTGTATGTGTTATTAAGTCTACTATATTTATATTAGAAGTTTTACACTAAAGTTGAAGTCATGATGTATTGTACAGTGCACAAATAATTAGATCCCATACAGAAATATCATTACACCATAACGAAGGACATATAAACTGTCATCCCCATTAATATTACTAATAATATCAATGAATATTATAATGAATAATAATAACAGCAATTAAAAAATGTATACGTTATAGCCCTGAAGGTGTATGCACAAGTCCCTGCAGTGTAAAGGTTGTAATTTATTTGGGATTAGATAAAGTGACTAAAGTCACAAGCAGTTCACATCGGGATTTGGACCATTGTTTGCACAATCAGTGCATATATTCAATGCACCACTCCTTCCATGCGCCATAGCTGTGTCAAATCATATAGTGACGTTTGCTTGACTTACCCATGCCCTCTGGCTGGACCACTCTCCCATTCCAAATAAACACACCATACAACTTCTTGGGAGAAAAAATTGTCACAGCTTTATTTATAAACAACAACATGATAAATTTAACATTTATTCAAACTAGGGGCCGAGCCAGATTGCTCCGCTAACATTTATCCAGAGCTTGAGGGATACCCTCAGCTCATGTTCATTAAGCCATTGAGCACCTTAGGCCGAATGGTACAGAGCCCCCATACAGACGGTCACCACCATTCTGGCCGCCTAGGCCTGGAATGATACCGCCGTCCCCAAGGCTCCATTAATGAGGTCTGAGACCTCCTTCCCGGAGCCAATACTGACTGAGTACCCTCCAGTGTAAACATTACACCCACCATAACAATCCGAAGTTGCGATGTACTGTATAATGAGCAGTATCCAAAGCCTCTTTGAAAAGCCGCCATTCCTTCATGCCTAAAGAGGGCTGGTGGGTGGGAACTTTGCTCCAGTAGACCTGACCTCGTGGCTCCTTAGGGGAGGGGCTCCTCAGCTTTAAGTCATGCCATCTCTCACCTTACAGGTTACGGCTTTCTTAACCTACCCATGCCTCGAGCTGGATCTCTCTCCCATTCCCAATGAACACACCATACAACTACTTGGGAGAGAAAATGGCCACAGCTTTATTTATAAACAACATGATAAATGTAACATTTATCCCAATTAGGGACCCAGCCAGATTGCCCCGCTAACATCTATCCAGAGCTCGAGGGATACCCTCAGCTCATGCTCATTAAGCATCTTAGGCAAAATGGCACAGAGCCCCTATCGGAAGGTCACCACCATTGCGGCCACTAAGCTGAGAATGGAAACACCTTCTCCAAGTCACTATATGGAAGGACACCACCAATCCAGCCGCCTAAGTCTGGAATGGTACCATCTTCCCCAAGAATTCATGTGCGACGTCTAAGACCTAGCTCATGGAGTCATTACTAAAAAAAAAACAAAAAAACAAGGGCGCTGTAGCAGACTAAGGTGTATTATACTGAAAAAAAGTATAGATATATATACTCAATATTGTATCACGATCAGAGCATAAACATTAAGGTGTTAAAACAATAAATAAGTAGATAAATGTAAGCCAGAAACTATTGCCTGATACTGTAAGTTGTAGTGTGGCAAATCACACACACTGATCTTGGGAGCGAGTGTTGCACTTTCCTTCTGGATCACCGGTATTACGTGCAGTCTCCGTAGCGGTTGCTGGAACCGATGGTGCAGCTAACTCTCCATCCACTCCGCTTGCCCCTCGGGTAGTCTCACTCGGGGAGTGTCACATGATCTCCTGGACTCACTCAGAGGCAGCCGCTGGTTTCCTGGCGTCCTGCTTGGCATCCTGCTTAGCATCCGCTTCCTCCTCTGACGCTCGCCCGCGCACTTCCGGTGTTCCGATCAGGGGGTAGTGCAGTACTATTTTGTTTCATTAATTAATTAATAGCTGATCAAAAAGGTGCTTAAGATTAACTCCACCTCCTGTGTTATGTCATCCTCCCAGTATCCTACATAACAGATATAGTGGGCAGTGTTCCAAGATCCATTATGGTCCATGTCATTATACCTCTTACATTAGACATTTAATATACATTAAACATAATACATTAAGATAAAATGTGATTTATTAAATACAAATACATAGATAAATAATGAGACAGGTTTTGGTTAAAAAGTTATATATATATAAAATGTGTGGGACGCCCCCTATTAGAAATTCTACTATTGGAAATTACATTAGAATAGAGTCATTACTGACTGAGTCCTCCCAACAGAGTAAACATTACTCCCGCCACCAGCAAGGTAATTGAACAAGCCTTAAACTGGCCTTGCGAGCCACCACGAGCCTCAATGCCTTCTCCAGCACGCATTGCCGGACCAAAATCAGGATATCATTCCCTATAACAGACAGGTGTACCTCATCCTACGTAAACAGGTCTTTCAGCCCTCCTTCAAGGTCCACATGCCTTATCGCCACCCCCCCTAAATCTAGCACGAATGCCGCCATTGCCTTATTCACTGAAATCTTTTAACAGTTTACACAGTGTCCAACATAACCCTTAAACTGTCCCGATGACCACCTGCCCCACTCTTTAATAGCCACATCCTCTAGACCCATCCTCGCCGGATCCAGATACCGCCCAATCCTGAAAGAGTGAGACTGTTTTAGTCCCCAAAACCCGCTAGCTCCACACATTTATTCAGAACCCTTACAAACTGAAAACGGGACACTGCAGTGGGGTCTTCATATATCAAAAAGGAAGGTGCACCACCCTGGGGTCTACAATGCCAGTACTCCCCCACTTGCCTTACCGGACAGATCACGCTGCCCGCTATCCCCCCAGGTGAACCAATTTCCCTATTCCTGCCTGGTCCGTTATCGACCTCCTGATCTGGCATCCGATGCCGCATACCAGGGCCTGTAACTCGGGAAGCAGGGGGTCCCTGAGCCATTAATGCGGTTCAGCTCAGGAGACCCCCTGCTATTATGTGGTGCCGTAATCCCCTGCACTTGTAAAGCTCCCGTGTCACGTGACCGGGACATTTAAATTCTGCAGGGGATACTGGCACCCCATAACGAGGCCTGTATCTCCTGAAGTAGGGGGTCCCCGAGGCTGAAACCAATTCGGTTCAGCTCAGGAGACCCCCTGCTCATCTACACTATTATTAAAAATCATATTTGTACAGCACGATCACCTGTAGGAGCCGTGCATTGAGACGCAGCGTCTCCATGCAGTTCTTACTGGCTGCTTTATTGAAGTGAAACTTCTTTAGTGGCACCTCATTCGTGATGGGGCAAAAATGGATTGTGGAGACAGAAATGAAACGGATGTGACGTCAGTGCTGGCAGTTGAGGCCGGGCTGTGTTCTGGCTCAGCCCGACCCCAACACTGACATCACACCCTCTCCACAAATCAGATGCAGCGGCGGCGATAGCCGACGGCGCCGCTCCTAATGGCCACCGCACCCCCCACACAGCCGCTCATAACGGCCGCCGTTCCCCGCCCGCTGCCTACTGCCGTGCCGCGCATGCGCGATGGCGCCAGTGACTCCTGGCTCCTGCTCGGGTAAAGTGGGAAGCGGGGGGGTTTGAGCGCGCCGCTTCCCACGCATACGGCGGGCCCGGTGCGGCCGCGTCTCAACCTTCCCCCACCCCTCTCCCCCCAATTACCCCCTCTATTCCTCCCCCCACACACCCCCACCGGCATCATGGTGTTCTTCCCCGGGGGGGGGGGCCGTCACACTCACATGGGCCTCCTCGCCGTATGTGCCATCCTCCCTGCCCTGATCCCCGGCACTGCGGGGCAACACAACCTGTGCCCATCCCTCCTCCTACCACACTGCTCTGCCGCCGTGCTCGCAGGTGCAGGGGGTGATCGGAGGTGCAGGGGGTAAGGGGAGGTGCAGGTGAGGAGGTGAAGGGGGGTGATGTGAGGAGGTGAAGGGGGGTGATGTGAGGAGGTGAAGGGGGGGTGATGTGAGGAGGTGAAGGGGGGGTGATGTGAGGAGGTGAAGGGGGGTGATGTGAGGAGGTGAAGGGGGGTGATGTGAGATGCAGGGGGGGTGATGTGAGGTGCAGGGGGGGGTGATGTGAGGTGCAGGGGGGTGATGTGAGGTGGGGGGGTGATGTGAGGTGGAGGGGGGTGATGTGAGGTGCAGGGAGGTGATGTGAGGTGCAGGGGGGTGATGTAAGGTGCAGGGAGGTGATGTGAGGTGCAGGGGGTGATGTAAGGTGCAGGGAGGTGATGTGAGGTGCAGGGGGGTGAAGGGGGGTGATGTGAGGTGCAGGGGGTGATGTGAGGTGCAGGGAGATGATGTAAGGTGCAGGGAGGTGCAGGGGGGTGATGTGAGGTGCAGGGAGATGATGTGAGGTGCAGGGGGTTGATGCGAGGTGCAGGGGTTTGATGCGAGGTGCAGGGGGGTGATGCGAGGTGCAGGGGGGTGATGCGAGGTGCAGGAGGGTGATGCGAGGTGCAGCGGGGTGATGCGAGGTGCAGGGGGGGATGCGAGGTGCAGGGGGGTGATGCGAGGTGCAGGGGGGTAATGCGAGGTGCAGGGGCATATGCGAGGTGCAGGGGCATATGCAAGGTGCAGGATGGGTGCGCATACATCACACACGCACACACACAGTCACACGCACACACACAGTCACACGCGCACACTACACAGTCACACGCACACACACACAGTCACACGCACACACACACAGTCACACGCACACACACAGTCACACGCACACACACAGTCACACGCACGAGGAATTCACGCGTAGTGCAAATAGCTAATACAGGGGATGTGTGCCGAGCACGCACATTCTAAGTCCAAATTTATTTGCGTTTTGTCAAAGAAATTGTATTTTGATTTTTATTTAAAACATCACAAACACAATTTCTGTGACAAAAGTCAAAAAAGTTTCACTTACTATGCGCGTGCACAGCACACACAGCTTTTTTAAATCAGTTATCGTGCTATCTATCTTTAAGCACGATAGCAGGGGGTAAAGAAGGTGCTCGCGCGATATGGCACTTTTTTGCCAAGGCAGGCCGAAAACGCGACGAGCAGCCTTAGTGAATAGCGCATTTGCTTCACCCTTTTGCGCCCAAGCTAAATTTTCCCATTTCAGCGCAAATAATCGGAGCTTAGTGAATCACCCCCTCTGAAAGTTGTGCATTTTTCTTTTTTGTATTTTCCATAGATTGCTAATGCCGAGCCATCAACCTTCGGAAAGCAGAAGACCTCCAGTGTTTTTGGCCCATCATTGCTTTTTAAGGGAAGGATTTATCCTTTTATTTATTTTCTATTTTGTGATTTCACCGTTAGTCATGATTACTGTTTGAACTAATGCAAATATTTCTAGAGGTTTTCTTTCCCCACTGTTCCTCTACTACATTAATATAAAGATGCTATTTGCACTGCACTCAAACTATAGACATTATTATATTTCGTGTTCATTTACAAATATCCCTACTTATTACTGTCATAAGTACTGCAATGTCTCCCTTTTTATTCCACATATGTAATCAGGATTGCACTAGGAACCTTCTGGACAGGCTGGTCTAAACATACAACTGAGTTACTATGCTGAGAACTCCTTACTAGAAGCATTCTTCCTCCTTTTCCATAGTGAGAACAATTTTGGACCATTACTACTGGTGCTTACTTAAGGGCACGTTCCTAACTGACAACACCCGGTGACAGGACACTTCTTAATACACTTAGCTATACACAAAAACCTATTTAGAGGACTTGCAGTGAGGATCCCAGTCAAAACTCTGAAGAATCTGTTTCTAGAACATTGGGTGGAGCTATATATATCATTCTATCTCCCCATGGTGACATCTTTGGTCACATGATACACTGTGGAGGGGCAATCCCAGAGTGAGTCCACCAAGTTAGCTCAATAAGGCTATGAACCCCTTATAGAATTAGTAGTCTGCAAAGGGGGGTGTGGGGGGGGGGGGGCTGCATTCACATTTATTAAGCTTTCTAAATCTCTATACTGTAGGTCTCCACTTTGTGTGTGCAGATCTTTCCAAACCTCAAAGGTTTCTGTGTGTATGGCGCTTTACAGACATCACAGGTCTCTTTTATTGTATAGAGCTGCCCAAGCCTCACATGAGTCTTCTTCATGTGTACAGAGATTTGAACACTTCACATGTTTCCCTCTTCAGGTGGCAAGAGATTTCAAAATTGCATAGGTCTTTTCTTTATGTGAAGAGAGCTTTCTAAACCTCACAGGTCTCTTCTTCATGTGTACAGAGCTTTCCAAACCTCGCAGGTCTGTTCTTTGTGTGTATGGAGCTTTCAAAGCCTCACAGGTCTCTTCTTCATGTGTAAAGAGCTTTCAAAGCCTCACAGGTCTCTTCTTCAGGTACACAGTGATTTACAAACCTCACGGGTCTCTTCTTTATGTGTTTGGAGCTTTCCAAACCTCACAGGTCTGTTCTTCAGGTGTCAGAGCTTTCCAAACCTCACGCCTTCTTTATGTGTGCAATGTACTGTGTAATCTAAATAAATTGTTCTTTTCAAAATGTTGTTGTTAGATAAGCTATCAGGGACTACATTGTTAACATATCTGAAAAATGACATTACTAAATTGTTTTTCCATTTTTTTTTGCTTGCAAACGAACAGACATTGCACTTTAAATAAGAGAATCATTTACATTAAGTCATTTACTCTCTAAAAACATTGCATTACTAATTCTACCCTTACTGCACTTCAAAACTGCAGCTGTTCGCTAAAAGTTAGAACCTGAAGAACGTATTAAATCAATTATTGACTTGTTATTTCTTACAATTCTCTGAATGTAACTTGCATCTTTAGTTAAATCCTGCGCCTGCTTCTTCAGTAAATAGTTCATCACTTTATCACGGCTGTAAGAAAAGCCTACAATAGCGGTTTGCATTTTAACGATATGGGGCATTATCATTGGTACTGTAGCCAATTCTCTTTAAAAAGCATTGCAGCTTTTACTTTAGCCTCTGGCTATAGAATTCTTTTCAAGCAAAGCACACAACTTGGCCGCCTGCCAGGCAGAAAAATAAAGGTGTTTTTGGTCTGGCAAACTATTTGGAGTGGCTCTTCGTGATACAGTTTTCTTTGGTGCATCTGCAAAACATTTTCTCTGAAGTGAATTTTCATGTGAAAAGACCCCTCTTAATCATCAACAGTATTGTTAGTTACAAATGCAGCCGTTTAATTGTCCCCTCCGGGTGCTACCAAATGCACAAGGGAACTTCTCACGGGTTTTTAAACCAGCAGGTGCTTTCTCTGCTGGCTGTTCAGAGTTGGCCTTTTTTGTTTTGTGCTAATCTACAGGCAAACAGCAGACAGGTGAAGATTACATCAAGGACAATGTGCAGAATAACTGATTTGAAATGCAAACTTGTCCAAATAAGGTTTAACGTACATATACAAACTGCAGAAACATGTTTATTTTACAGCCATATAAAGCAGCAATACTACATTCCCCCCACTTTTTTTTCCTTTTCTGTTCTTGTTTGTATATGTAAAGCATGTGACGTATAATTCTACATTCTCCCCTACGCAGGCAATTGTTTGATGCTTCTGTCATAAATTGGCAAAATGGCCGCCTTCAACTTTGTGCTGCAGTCTGTGAAATGCTGCAGCTAATATGTAACATGATATTAGTAAATGTAACACATTGTTATTACAGCTTTCAGAGTACTAGACAGTCTGCTGTTGGGAACACCGCAACAGATCTGTTTGTGATACTTTATTGCCAAAGGGCACGGCTTAAAAATGTGTGTGTCAGAGACTGTTTCAAAAGAGGAAGCGAATACGACTTTCTAAATGGTTGCACATTAAAAAAAATCAAAAATGGCATTAGGAGTTTATAAAAATGCAGACAGAATTATCTAATACTACAGAACTACAGAACTGATTTATTTTAAAAAAAACATGGTTTTATGGGGTTAGCTAAGTTCGGGTATTCAATGAATATAGCAGTGTAATTAAAACACACTTTCCCAGCACGCTCAAACCCCAACACCCACCACATCATATATATATATTTATATCAAAAGGAGTGCTACTGAGCGTGGCAAATGTATACAACAAAAGACAGGGGAGCCCAATGCTACATCCAATTGACAAAACATATATGGTAATAAGTATAAAGTTAAATACTTCAATAATAAAATAGTTAAACCCTTTGGCCAAAGCGTCATAAGCCTGCATAACAACGTCAAGGTATAACCACATGTGCAGGTCCTAACACTCACTGTGAACCTTCCCTTTTACCTCTGTATGAGGGGAAACAATCATAGTAGATCCTGTTCATACAGCAAAATGAGAAAACCTCCCAAGTTAAAAAGGTGGGGAGGGGTGAGCTCTGGGAGGAGGGGCCACCTACCTCCAAACAAACTGTTGCAGTTATAAATTGAATTAACACACACATTCCCAGCACGCTCAAACCCCAACACCACAGTTGTTTGGAGGTAGGTGACCCCTCCTCCCAGAGTTAACACCTCCCCACCTTCTTAACTTGGGAGGTTATCTCATTTTGCTCTATGGACAGGGCCTACTATGGTTGTTTCCCCTCATACAGAGGTAAAAGGAAAGGTTCACAGTGACTGTTAAGCCTGCATACCAACGTCAAGGCATAACCAAATTAGCAGGTCCTATGGCGCTTTGGCCAAAAGGGTTTAACTAAATAACCAAGAAAATATTAGTATTGAAGTATTTAACTTTATACTTATGTAGTCCTCTTTCCCCCCCCCCCCCCCTAAGTGAGATTGGGGTGGGTAAGTGTATCTGACTACTTCTCAGTGTGATGCGGTACCTGTTTGGCAACCAGGAGAGCTGAGCTTCTGCCATGGGGAACCTGGGGTATGTTCTTACACTCGGTGCAGCGCCTCCACTAATGAGGGATCCCAACGGGGTGGGAGTGTGCCCTCACCAGAACCCACATACAGTAAATACACACCATGTGAATAAACAGTATTTACTGAGCATGAACTGTAACTCCAATAACACCTCTTTGCATAACATCAAAACAATATATCAATAACAGTGCATCAATCTGAATGCATACCATCCCCTCACCCACATGTCCATCATCATATTCCCCTCAGTCTCTTGAGTGTACACAACAATAAAGACCAGTGTGAGTGTGAGGGATAGCGCTTCCCTGTGTTGGGGCCCGGTGGTGCACTTAATGTATACTACCTCCCTGACCAGTCCTGATCAGGAAAATCCTTGGAACTCTGCAACACCGCACAGTGATCCCACGGTGTGCTGCGCTGCTCTCTGCAGGAATGGAGGCATACACTGACTCCACAGGAAAGGAATCTCCAGCCGAAATGATCCTTGAACACAGTCTCTGAACACGCTGTCAGACAGCAATCCTCTTGCTCTCTATATATGGTGAATGAGTCCTTGTCCTAACGTCGACCCTATACCATACAGCTTCCTCTGGTGTCATAGGGGACTTACTGGGCCCTGGGGTATAACTCTACCCTAGTCCCTACACGCAGAAGAACTCTCCCTGCAGCTTCTCCCTGCAGCTTCTGATCCCAGACTCTGGCAGCTCACCACGTGCAACTGGCACTGGGGATATACACACACTGTGAACTACTAGAAAGCAACCCCCCTTCTTCCTATGAGGGGCCTCTCACTGACACAGCCAAATCTCTGCAGCAACGCACCTGAATCTACACACGATGCCCTCTTGTCAGCCCTCACACCACTGACAGCCGTGACCTGACAAGATTGCACCCCACAGGCACCTAAGGGCAGAGTCCCTAACCTAGGGGCCGTCCCTTAGTAATTACCCACTAACCTGGTGGGGAGTTGGGGCCTGTCTGGGACCTGGGGAACCTTACCTGGTGTAGGAGCCACTTGCTCACTACACCCTTCCTTCCCCTTCTTGCTCCCAGCTCCAACTGCCGTTGCTCTAAGCCCGTGAAAAGTATCTATCTGCCTGTCTGGGAATCCTTGGCCCTCATTGGCCACTATGAGGCACCTGGTGCCTGCCTCGCTATGCCCCATGGGAGTTGTAGTCCCGGGGAGGCTGTCTCTGCATTGGGGCCGCGTGCGCACTTGCCCTGCGCATGCGCGAGTCTCCACTGGCCACCGCAACTCCCTGACTCTATCTGCACATGCACAACCCCGCACACGCTCGCGCAACCTGTCATGGCGGCACCCACTAGCCGGCTACACCGTCTAGCCTTTGAGCGCTCGAAGCGCTCCCTGCACTGGCCCCCACCCTCGTGTTGTGCCGGCGGGTCCGTCGCTGCCTCCGGCGGCACCCGCGACTGCTCGGCACTTCGGGAGGGGGGTCTCTGGGACATGGAGGGTACCAGGACTACACTCTCCCCCTGGTGAAAAATCCAACGTCCCCGCTTGGTGAACGACGTCAATCGGCATAAGTTTACACAATAAAAATGCAGAGCATGATATGCACAACTTATCACTCTTGACTCTACACAACAGGGTACAAGGCAGTTCACATACGATACCCGAGGCCAGCTGAGCGTCTGCTGCTTGCTGAGACCATGTGTGGGGTGTCCCTATCTGATCGGGTGGGGTACCAAACTTTTATGTTTGTGAGCCTCCCCCGGGAGAATCTCTTGGAGAGCACGCTCTGGGATAACAGTCACAGGGTCCTTATTACTTCCTCCCCCTGGTGGACGGAATAGTACCATGTATCTTGGCCAGACCTTTACCCGGCCATCCGCGGCATGGATGCGATAGGCTAGGAGGTCTTGACCTTTTCCACGGTCCACCACATGGTGAATGGAGCACTCCTCTTTGGGCTAAAAGGAGGCAATTTTTACTAAATACCTCGCCACACAATCCTTGTCCCTACGTACTTGCGAGGCTTCCACTGGGAAGCTAGCAATTGACAATGTCTCTTTACTCAAAGTCTCTATACTCAAGGTCCCGGTTACATCCTGCAGGGGGTAAAGGGTTGATACCTTACCACTGCATTGATGCACGGTGGCCAACAAGTCCTCGGGGACGCTGTCAGTTCCCACCTCGGCTGTCTTGGGACCTGCCCCCGGCATTTCTGGGGCAGTCCACTCACTTTCTTGAAATTTGGGAGCACAGGCTCACTCTCAGGTCAGGAGCCTTAGTTCGGGCCTTTTCCATGGCCGCCCCCATCGGAGCCTGTGGGGAGTAAGGACATTCCTCACCTCTCCGCTGGCTTGCGATGGGTTCCTCTTCCTCCGGTCCCTCCGACACACTGGGAGTCGCCACAGCCGTGGGACTCTTCCGCGGCTCCGGCCGCACCAGCGCTTGCTCTGGTGCCACTAGCGGAAGTGCACCTAACTTTTCCTGGGCATTCACCTTACCCATGGGGTGGTTAGCAGGTACTGATCCCAAGCCTGGGACCGATGGTACCACTGTGGTAGGCCGGACTGGCAGATGTAGGGCACACGGGCCCATATCTGGATCCGTAGCAGATGGTATAATTGTCACTTTATCTCCAGCTTCACTGGTGTGGTCCGCCGGCGGGCGCATCACCACAGCTGGTTGTTGGTCACTGGAATCACTAAGAGAGGATGGGGGTAGAGACACCTTACCCTGTGATTCCGGAATCTGCGGTTCAGACAGGTCGCTCTCTCCACTAAGTAACCTCTCCATCTTTTTCCCTTCCTGTTATTTCTTTATCAGGTCTTGTGCAGCACTTCATCTGCGAGTCTTCCACCTCTCTAGGTCATCCTGCCACGTGTCATCTTCTTCATACCTCATGTCACACCTTAGCACAAATGCATCTATTCCGTTACAGTGTAACCTCTCGCAGTCTATTTCATTCCCAGGGGAAAAATACTCTGTCTCTACAACAGTGTCTGGAACATCACTTTGGACACACAGGCCCCCTGAAACCTTTGGGATTAAGACAGACTGATTAGCAGTGCAACTCACTTCAGCAGCTAGGTCAGGCTCCTCCTCCTCTTCTGGCAGTTCTGTAGGCTGCAGCAGCCCGGGTTTCAGGAACTGCATCTCGCATTCTGCACACTTGGGCCCTCGGGTCAATTCACCGACGTGGCAATCACAACCGCTCAGGCGGCAGTGCAGGCATCCTTCCCCATCTACCACTGTTGTTGTGAGCACTAATGGTAACGTGGATAACTCGTCAGTCCAGCCACCAGTCACATTCCAGTCTTCTACTACACATTGGCACACTACCAGGGGCGAGCCTAACTTTGGGGCCCGTATGATTTTATACAGCCGAGGGTGTATGTCGCTGCATCCGTTAACTCTCTTATGGTGAACAGAAGTGGCTGATTGCTGCTCAAGGCGCTCTCTCCCCCTGGTGGACTCTAGAGGAGGGGCACTTTCTATCAAGGGATAGTTCTGGCTCGGTGCTAAGCCACTCGTGTTGCAGGGGCGGGGCTTAGGGTTTCCACCAATCCCGGACAACTTTCTGCAAGGTAATTCTCCTCCTCGAGCGCAGCAGCATGGGCACACTGCCAACTTGGGGAAAGTTGCCATGGCGCTGGGTCAGAGTAGACAAAAATGGTAACCCTCAGGGGGGCACCCTGGCATAAACAAAGCGGACGGTGCATCTGACAGGCATATATCCCACTTGTATGTCATCACAAAAAGCATCGAGCTCCACGTGGACGTGGGGTCTTCATTTACATCTATAATAAGAGCGTACTGCAACCCGGGGATTTTATGCAAATGATCACAGACCTCCTCATCTGATATATTTGCGGGAAGGCCTTCCTCGGCCCCCACCCGGCGGGGGCTAACATCTATCCTCAAGGCCCAGGTGAGGACTTTAAAAACATGGTGGACAATTTGACAAAAAAAATGGAACAGGGCACCCCAGGTCGGGATCTCAGCAGCGCCTCCAAATGTAGCCCTCTTCCCCCCCCCCAAGTGAGATTGGGGTGGGTAAGTGTATCTGACTACTTCTCAGTGTGGTGCGGTACCTGTTTGGCAACCTGGAGAGCTGAGCTTCCGCCACAGGGAACCTGGGGTATGTACTTACACTCGGTGCAGCGCCTCCACTGATGAGGGATCCCAATGGGGTGGGAGTGTGCCCTCACCAGAACCCACATACAGTAAATACACACCGTGTGAATAAACAGTATTTACTGAGCATGAACTGTAACTCCAATAACATCTCTTTGCATAACATCAAAACAATATATCAATAACAGTGCATCACTTTGAATGCATACCATCCCCTCACCCACATGTCCATCATCATATTCCCCTCAGTCTCTTGAGTCCTGGTCAGGAAAATCCTGGGAACTCTGCAACACCGCACAGTGATCTCACGACGTGCTGCGCTGCTCTCTGCAGGAATGGAGGCATACACTGACTCCACAGGAAAGGAATCTCCAGCCGGAATGATCCTTGAACACAGTCTCCGAACACGCTGTCAGACAGCAATCCTCTTGCTCTCTAAATATGGTGAAGGAGTCCCTGTCCTAAGGCCGACCCTATACCATACAGCTTCCTCTGATGTCATATGGGACTAACTGGGCCCTGGGGTATAACTCTACCCTAGTCCCTACACGTAGAAGAACTCTCCCTGCAGCTTCTGTCTGATCCCAGACTCTGGCAGCTCACCACGTGCAACTGGCACTGGTGATATACACACACTGTGAAATACTAGAAAGCAACCCCCCTTCTTCCTATGAGGGGCCTCTCACTGACACAGCCAAATCTCTGCAGCAACGCACTGCAATCTACACATGATGCCCTCTTGTCAGCCCTCACAGCACTGACAGCCGTGACCTGTCAAGATTGCACCCCACACACACCTAAGGGCAGAGTCCCTAACCTAGGGGCCATCCCTTAGTAATTACCCACTAACCTGGTGGGGAGTTGGGTAGTCTGGGACCTGGGGAACCTTACCTTGTGTAGGAGCCACTTGCTCACTACACCCTTCCTTCCCCTTCTTGCTCCCAGCTCCAACTGCCGTTGCTCTAAGCCCGCGAAAAGTATCTATCTGCCTGTCTGGAAATCCTTGGCCCTCATTGGCCACTCTGAGGCACCTGGTGCCTGTCTCGCTATGCCCCATGGGAGTTGTAGTCCTGGGGAGGCTGTCTCTGCATTGGGGCCGCGTGCGCACTTGCCCTGCGCATGCGCGAGTTTCCACTGGCCACCGCAACTCCCTGACTATCTGCGCATGCGCGACCCCGCGCACGCTCGCGCAACCCGTCATGGCAGCCCCCGCTAGCTGGGTATGCCGCTGAGCCTCTGAGCGCTCGAAGCGCTCCCTGCACTGGCTCCCACCCTCGTGTTGTGCCGGCGGGTCCGTCGCTGCCTCTGGCGGCACCCGCGACCACTCGCCACTTCGGAAGGGGGGTCTCTGGGACATGGAGGGCACCGGGGCTACACTTATTACCATATTTGTTTTGTCAATTGCATATAGCGGTGTAGTCTAAGGCTAATGGGCATATTATAAAACAAGTAGAAGGGACACACAAATGTTATAATGACTTTTTGGATACATTTAAAGACATAAAGTATTAGACTTCAGGGATTTGCAGGCATTTATCCCAAATTTACCATGTAAATTTATATTACCTTCGCTTACAAGTGAATTTGCACTTAGCTGCTTGAGAAATGGCACTGAAATTAGCAGGAGGGCAAGGGCTACTTGAAGGCCTCAAAGCCACTAGTTGAAGAGCGCGGTAATATTTCGATTTATGAAATGTTTTAACTGTATTATCGTACCCAAAATTAGTTGCTAAGCACATTTTGATTACTATTTTGCATTTTTGCACTCAAAAAATACACCGGAATCGAGAGTTATAAACCATTTTTCCCTCCATCAGGGCGAATTTGTGGCCTACATTATGTACCAACATATTTTTTCAAATTTATGTTGCGTCAACTATTTCAGTGCCTAAAACTACATTAGACCTTCATAAAATATTCCTCTTATATTTTAAAAGAGCAATTCAAGCTGTTTAAAAAAAATTTAAGCAGACCCCCTGCTTCAAGCCCATATTAAAAAATAAAAACAAATAGTTAATCTACATCAAGAGTGTTGGACAGGACATGTCAATTTGTCCAATCCCCATGATGACGTAGATGAACGAATATGGTCCCACAGTATTCCCCCTCATGATGTAGATATTCATATTCGGTCATCTACATCATCAATGGGTTGGACAGACACGGAGACTGCTTCTTACCTTCTGCGCTGGGACAAGACACACTCACGGAGATTGCTTCTGTACGTAGAAGGGTGTGTCATATCCCTCGGCGCAGTTCCTCCACGTTGTGGGGTCCCATTCAGGAGCATGGATTTTTGCAGTTAGTGAATTCTTTAGGGGACTCATTCATTTTGTGTTCCCCTTCCCCCCTTTTTTTGCCTGATTCACTTATCAGTTCACCGTTTGCACCCACATTTATAATTACCATTATTATATACTTTATCACTTCACTCAATTAGTGTGGCCCTGTGATCACTCCCTAATCCTCTCCTTTTTTTTCTAAGAGTAACCTTCTGGGGTACTCCGATTAACACCTTCTAGGGAGTGGATCCAGTCTCCACACATACCATGGCTGGTTACCTCACTAGTGGCATGGACATGTCTGGCTGGCAAGATGAGGCTAGAAATGTTTTTACTAAAACTCTACATGGTACATCTGGTGCAGGTCAAGACATTGTAAATTACTTCCGCAACATCTCACAATTACTGTGTACTCAGTCTCAAGTATGGTGGGAGATTACGAGCTTGCAAAGCTATCTCGATTCAAACATGATCCCATGTGGACTTAGACTAAAATTGAGCCCCGCGTATTATATTACATCCCAGGATTTCATCAAACAATGGGAAGACACTCTAACCAGATGCTCTAATGAACTTATGAGTCTCCTGATTGAACATGAGAAATCAAGGTTAGATGCTACTAACAAAGACCTTGACGTTAATCTCTAGGACCTGAGTAAATTTAATCAACTTAAGGAATTTGAGGAAATGGAGAAAAAGTTTGAAACAAATATGACTAAGTTCAGGCAAGAACTAAAGGATAGAAAACATACTAAATATGTACGCGATACCAACGATTATGAGCAGGGCGTAGTCTATAGACACACTACTAGGTCTAGGAGAAGGGGTAATTATTCTGATTACTCCTCATCAGAGACGGATGTCTCAGATGGAGAACAGACGGGCTCCAGACCTAAGGGCCAAAATAAAGGCAGAGGCAACAAGGGCAATAAAGATACTCAGGTGGGTTTTTTAGCTCAGGCCCTCCAAAACGTAAAACCAGGAGAGGAAAAAAGAAACTTAAGAACAAAGAAAAGCTAAAACATACCCAACCAATATTTGACCATGATACTGCTAATGATGCCTTGCAAGTTTTTAACCTTTCCAGTCATTCTTTCAGTGAGGTTCAATTGAATCTGTTAAAGAAAGGTTTATCCTTTTCACCCACCTCAGATTTTAATTTATTTGAGTGGGTTAAGGATTTAAATCTGTTCGGGAGACGGTTACTGCTACACAAATTCTACTCTAAGCGTGCAGCGGCTAACCCGAACGCACTCACTGATGATCTGAGTGTACAAGAAAAACACGATGTTGAGGATCTATGTCAACTATTTGACCAAAACATCACACCGGACAGTGACATAACAGGTCCCTTTACACATCTGAAATCCAGGAGTCACTTTACCCCACCAATTACCATTTGTCCAGCCGTTGAATTATTTGTCGCCTGCGTCACCAAGGATTTAGAAACAGAGCCAAAACACTATAAGTCTGATAATAATCTGACATCTGATGAAAGAATTGGCCTAAGAGACCTGATGTCTAACAAAGCCTACACCATTAAACCATCCGATAAAGGTGGTAACATTGTGATTCAAAACACTGAAGACTATGTTAGTGAAAACATGAGGCTTCTCAGTGATAAAGACTGTTATGAGACTCTTGATCGCAGTCCAACATCTCAATATAAAACAGAACTGTTAGACATCTTACAGAATGCCCTTGATACTAACATGATAAGCCGAAGTGAGTTTGATTTTATGTACCCAAAGTCACCCACGGTGGCGACATTTTATACTCTGCCGAAGGTACATAAAAAGTTACAGTCACCTCCAGGTCGCCCTATAGTTTCGGGCAACAACTGTTTGTCCGAAGGCAGTAGTATTTATTTGGACAAGGTCCTAAGGGACTTCGTTATTAGTCTCCCATCGTATTTTCAAGATACGAAAGACACACTGAAGAGACTTGATGGGATCCACGTTACACCCCAGACCATTCTTGTAAGTTTAGACGTTGAGTCATTATACACCTCCATAGTTCACAAGAATGGTCTCACTGCTGTCAAATATTTTCTATCGACGAGGGACTGTAGGTTTAACAGACATAACTCATTTGTGTTGGACCTACTTAATTATGTTCTAACACATAATTACTTTGTCTTTGATGGGCTGTATTACCACCAGACCCAGGGTACCGCTATGGGCACAGCTTGTGCCCCCACGTATGCCAACCTGTACCTGGGCTGGTGGGAGCATAGCCACGTTTTCAATGAGGCTTTCTCTATGTACACTGACCACGTTTCCATGTGGATCAGGTACATAGATGACATTTTGCTCCTATGGGAAGGCCCTATCCAACTTCTTCATGAATTTGTCGAGAAGCTAAACACCAATACTCTCAACTTGAGGCTCACGACTGTGCTGAGTACCACGTCAATAACATTCCTAGACCTGAACATCTATGTGGATTCTGACCGTAATATTCAAACCAAGGTCTATAGGAAAAGCACAGCAACTAACAGTCTGCTGCTCGCTCAAAGCCAGCATCCCAGTAGCCTCATTACCGGCATCCCTATAGGGCAATATCTCCGACTTCGGAGGAATTGTTCTACAATTGAAGAATTCATTATTCAATCTAAAGAACTTAGATCTAGGTTCCTCAATCGTGGCTATAACATCAAGACACTGAACAAGGCTTACCATCGGGCACTACATAGTGATAGGTGTTCTCTTTTGTCCAATAATAAGGTCAAATCTAAGGACAAAATTATCAGAGTCATTGGCACATATAACAAAAGATGGTGGGCCATTAAAAAGATCTTTGCTAGACACTGGCACCTCCTTCAAGCAGATGATGACTTGGTGAAGGTTATAGGCTCTAGACGCACTATTACCAGCAGACGGTCTAAGAACCTACGAGACTCATTAGTAAATAGTAATTTTCAGCGCCCTAGGACCACCACTTGGCTGAGCCCTGTGAAGGGCATGTATCGCTGTCAAGGGTGTAAAGCATGCAGACATATTGACGTTGGCAAAGTGTTCACCAATCATGACAATACATCTCAATTTTGTGTGGATAGCTTTATCAACTGTCGGACTCCCAACGTTATCTATCTTATCACATGTAACTGTGGTAAGAGATACGTTGGAAAAACGACAAGACAACTTCGCAGACGTGTTCTTGAACACATTAATTCCATCAAGCACTCTGTTGAGACTTCAGTTGACAGACACGTCACACAATATCACAACGGCGATATTAGTGTAATTAAGTTCATGGGCATTTATCAGTTGAAATGCCCCATGAGAGGGGGAAATATTGACCAATCCCTACTTCGTATCGAAGCAGAATGGATCTACAAACTCAAAACTAGGAGCCCTAATGGACTCAATGAGGGGTTTACTTTCACACCCTTTATTTGACCCGAGAGCGCTCTCTGGTCGGACCCCCATATTTATCCTCCATCTTTTGTAGTATAGATGTGTACATACAATTCACCTATGCGTTACTCTCACGAGCAGCCATGCCATTCTCTATGCCCATGGTCTCGGTTCCCAGCTTCTGGTATTGATATAAATTATAGGATTATTATTATTATTCACTATATCTTTGACTATAATACCAGAGCCCTAAATACCCATCAGCGGTGTTTGGTTGTTGTGTACATGTGTATATGCGTATAACTAATTTAGTATAGACAAAAACTTCACGCATATATACAGTCATATGTTTTTTAAAAATCGATTTATTATTATTATTATTCTTATCACTACATTACATTATGACACATTGTGGAGTAAATAACACCGGGGGACCATATAGAAAAAACTGTATATGTGTAATCACTCTTTATAATAAAGTGGACTAAGGTCCTGCTGTTCCTTCTCTACCCCTGTCACATACAGTACCAATGTTTGGTGGCATTGTACAAATATCATGTCACTCTAAATAAGCATCACACTAACAGTAGGAGAGCTAAAGCAACTATCTCTACCTGTCTGCGCATGCGCGATATGGTATTTTTTGAGTTATAACATATGCGCAGCATGCATAGACTCTAATCGTTAAGAATTCTATGTCTCCACGCATGCGCGGCGTGGCTAGTGTATCTGCGACCTGTCTCTGGGTCCGTGAGCATGCGCAGGAACAACATACAGACATTGACACTGCTAATTAAATCTGCGCACATGCGCCTGTAGTGAAGGACATTTGTTATTATCTCCAAGTCCGCACGCATGCGCTGTGCGGTGGGAGAATTGATACAAAACCAGTAAGACTGTCAGAGTCCCGGCGCATGCTCACTCAGCCTCTATGGCCCAATTGTACAATTACCCAGTGTCCGCGCGTGCGCGATACGCTATGGCAAAATGGGGAAAATTTCAAACTACCCACGCATGCGCAAGTAGGTAACATGCGTACAGGAAGCTACTTCTATGTTCCTAAGCATGCGCAGCTGTAAGGCTGACGCTCAACAGCTTCTGAGTTCCAGCGCATGCCCACTTATACTGCTTGCAACATGGAAATTATTTTCTAAGTGTCGGCGCATGCGCACTATGATTAGGTAGGATTTGCTTTGTTCTCCAACCTCCTGTACATGCGCAGTGCAGTCTCTACACGCCGATCATATAGGTGAGTCGTAAAAGGCATAAAAACAATCGCGTAAACACAATAAAATGACACTTTACTATCTAAATGTGTAGTTATTCATTTTTATTGTTCATTATGGCCCTATGTGTGATTTTGAGTTGCACCTAGGTGTTTGACGCATTGCGCATGCGCAACAGCTGTTAACCATCAATCATTAATCAAGGTACTGCTGGGGTATAAAAGGTTTCAGTCCCCTCTCCCCCAGTAAAATTTGTCCCTGAAGAAGCTCCTTTGTTGGAGGGAAACGCGCGTTGGACGCGCAGTTGTGTCAGTCTCCTACTTGGAGCTGTTTTTAATGTAGTGTTCTTAAGTCTCCTGGCTCTATTTATGCAGACGGCATTAGCTGGATAATTATAACAACAGGCAGTGAGTCTGCCTTCCTGCTACATACAATATATGATATATGCACAATTAGAGCCTCTCTGCTGGGTAACTCTATGTCAATGGCACTACGAGTCCTAGCTTAACTATACTGAGGGTTATTCTCTATTGATTGAGCCTGTGTCAGCGTCACCTTTCAAGCATATGCATTAAATACAACTATAGGTGCCTGCTGGTATATATATCAGAGCAGGATTGCTGGATTTTTTGACCAGTTAAAGGCTCACTGAGTAGGATACGGTTACCTACAGTTTGCATACTAACTCCAGAGGGGTTAACACCCTGACTTACAGCATCCACTGTCCTCTCAAACCCAAGGAATATTGAATCTGGGTTTGCATAATCATACATTTATTGACAGGGATGTACGATATTGTCCATTTAATCCATTTTTAAATACATAGTACACTACGTTTGGTAATATATGTTTTAAGTAAATCTATTAAAAGTTAGATTTTATATCATGTAGGAGTGCAGTTAGTGAATTCTTTAGGGGACTCATTCATTTTGTGTTCCCCTTCCCCCCTTTTTTTACATTATGTACCAACATATTTTTTCAAATTTATGTTGCGTCAACTATTTCAGTGCCTAAAACTACATTAGACCTTCATAAAATATTCCTCTTATATTTTAAAAGAGCAATTCAAACTGTTTAAAAAAAATTTAAGCAGACCCCCTGCTTCAAGCCCATATTAAAAAATAAAAACAAATAGTTAATCTACATCAAGAGGGTTGGACAGGACATGTCAATTTGTCCAATCCCCATGATGACGTAGATGAATGAATATGGTCCCACAGTATTCCCCCTCATGATGTAGATATTCATATTCGGTCATCTACATCATCAATGGGTTGGACAGACACGGAGACTGCTTCTTACCTTCTGCGCTGGGACAAGACACACTCACGGAGATTGCTTCTGTACGTAGAAGGGTGTGTCATATCCCTCGGCGCAGTTCCTCCACGTTGTGGGGTCCCATTCAGGAGCATGGATCACCCCCTCCACCGCATGGCGTTAACCCTTTGTGCCCTATACCACGGCACAACTCCTTCAGACTGTTCGGCTCGATGGCTGATGGGTCTGAAGGAGTAATCCTTTCTATTTTCGTTGCCGCTTGACATTGCGCGATCCTGACACCGAAAACAGTAAGTCTGGCAACATCTGAATACAGATTGTAGCCAGACTTACTATTTTCGATACCGCGCAAAACCAATTGCAAATCCCCGGCATTTAATTTCATGTTCCGGCCCAGCGACCGCGACCACACCGTGGCTGCAAAATTGAGTTTTGCGGCTACCGAAGTACTCTGAAGTAGCGATAGGTGGGGCTAGTGTGTCTTTAATCTAAATGCAACATAACCCGCCCCTTATTCCCCTACACTGTATCAATGCGAAAAAAGCTATAGAAGACTAAAACGTATTTTTAATGTATGACATTTTTACTAGGGTAAGTTAAAGCTTAGAGATAAAAAGACTTGGGAAAATAATACAATCTTATTAATACTCTCTCCCGTCTAAAACCTTTCTCACTCACTGTCCCACACCCCTGGAATGCCCTTCCCCTCAATATCCGACTGGCACCCACTCTCTCCTTATTTAGGACCTTTCTTAAAACACACCTCTGTAAGGAAGCATATGGGCAGCTCTGTGGCTGATACTTTACACCTCATACACTGACCGTGGCCCGCTGCAGACGCACTTACCAGAATACCCTCCTACTGCCTATGTACGTTCTCCCTACTCACCAATTAGATTGTAAGCTCTTCGGGGCAAGGACTCCTTTTCCCTATTGTTACTTTTATGTCTCAAGTGCTTATTCCCATTGTGTGTTAGAGTATGTCATGTGCATTACTGCTGTGACACGCTATGTACATAGATGGTGCTATATAAATAAAGATATACATTCATACATATATATTTTTTCTTCAACCAATATCTGTATATATAAATAAAAACGATATAATCTGTATAAATAAGAAAAACAGTTCACTAAAAAGTTAAAGAACAAAGTTTAAAAAAATATCATTAATCAGATTCAGAAAAGTTTGTTACATTTATATTTTTTATGGTACATTTATCATGTTTTTCTAGTTCAATGCTGTGTTAATGGCCTTTTTTTCAAATTAATATGCATTAATATTAATTTTGAATTTAATTGCATTCATCAATCATAGACATATTTAATAATTACTACTAGTTAATTATGTTGCTATGTTACATTGTAAATCATGAAAGCATTATTTGAGGGAAATGGAAGAAACAGGACCTGTTTCTGCTCTGGTGTCTGCCGTAGAGTGAGGCCCAGGTCTGCTCAACTTTCAAGGGGTACATTCAAAGACCTAAAGGGACTCTGCAAAATCATTAGTTGACACACAGAAGCCACATGTGCAGCATCCTGAAGTTTCATTTAAAGCTGCAGTTCAGGCAATATCATGCATGTGTATTTTTTTAAATAAATCAGTTCTGTAGTAAGAAAAAATACTTTTAGCATTTTCTGTTTTAAAAAAAAACCACTTTGAAAGACCAATTTTCTTGTATTCTATTTTAAGAAGCATGCTTGTTCCTATAGCAATGATTTACATTCCCCATATTTAAAGATGTCGCCAAACTTTGACGATCAATAGACGGAGAACGAATTGACCGGCAGCTATGCAGTTCTTTAGGTAATTAGAGATTGCCCACATGAAACTATTGAAGTAAAAAAAAATAATAAAAAAAAAAAAAAAAAGACTGAACTGCAGCTTTAATGCTCCTCCATTGTGAGAGCATCAGTTTCTTCTCTCCACTGTGGAGAGACTTCTTGGATTCGAACCTGTAATTAGGTTTCTTGCTGACTTTGTCTAATTTAGCAAGAACTGGAACGGATGGAACACAGAGGGAGCGGGGTCTTTTCTGCCCTTTGCTACACTATTTGTGTTAAAACACATTGTTAGCATTGTTCCTTGTGACAAACCAACATTTATATATAAAATATATAATATTCTAAATATGAGAAACATTATATTTATTTATAATTTTTTATAATATATAAAATATATTTATCATCTTAAAACATTTTGAATACAGGAAGTGGGGCATACTTCAAATGATACTTGTGTCTCAAACAATGTACCTTGATAAAGCATTCCATAAGTAAAATACTGTTTGTGTCTGCCATGATTAACATGGAACAAAAATATAGAATATGTAACACCCTTGATAGGATACTGCTACAGCATGTATGCATGCTGCCCCATGGGCTGGATGCTCTCTGGTGTTCTGCTGGTAATAAGACAATGACTGAGAGCAACTGTAGCAGCAGGACTACAACTCCCATAAGCCCCGCCTGCAGAGGTAGGGACACATGACATCACAGTACAGAGGTCAGGCGCATGCAGAAATTGAAGGGATTTAAAAGGAGGAAATAAGAGGGAAGTACGAGGAGAGGAGAACTATGGAGATACTGGAGACAGCAGACCTTGTGTTATAGGGAGCTGCCATGACCCGAGGGAACTTTGGGCTGATGTAGAATGAGCAGGCCATGAGGAGGACAACTCAGAGGAGCTGGGTGACGAGGACATAGTGTAAGGGTTCCAGTCCAGGGTTTTCCCAAAACTTGCCATTATGTGGCCGTTGGAGCAATCTTGGTTCCTGGCAAACTTCTTCCTGGGGTCAGTAATTGGCTGCACCTGTCCCAATTACCTTAGTGGTTAACCACTAAGATAATGAAGCTCTGTTTTTACTTTAATAACATATTATTGAAGCAGGCGGTCTCTGTACTTGAAATGAATGCGGGTCAAGTCCAGAGACCCCCTGCTTCCCGAGGTAAATGCAAGTTTCATTCTCCCGCGTCTCGTGACCGGGACATTTAAACTTGCAGGAGATACCGGCACCATATAACTGGGCCTGTAACTCGGTAAACATGGGGTTCGCCAACCTGAAATGAATGCGGTACAGCTCCGTAGACCCCCGCTTCAATACTGTGTTAATACATTTTAAATAAAAGCCGTGCGATAGCCTGTAAGAGCGGTGCAGGGAGATGCAGCTTCTCTCTGTGCAGGGAGATCGCCTGTAAGAGCTGTGCAGGGATGTGCAGCTTCTCTCTGTGCAGGGAGATTGCATGTAAGAGCTGTGCAGGGATGTGCAGCTTCTCTCTGTGCAGGGAGATTGCATGTAAGAGCTGTGCAGGGAGATGAAGCTTCTATCTGTGCAGAGAGGTCGCCTGTAAGAGCTGTGCAGGGAGATGCAGCTCTCTATGTGCAGGGAGATCGCCTGTAAGAGCTGTCCAGGGAGATCGTCTGTAAGAGATTTGCAGGGAGATGCAACTCTTTCTGTGCAGTGAGATCACCTGTAAGAGCTGTACAGGGAGATTCAGCTTCTCTCTGTGCAGGGACATCGCCTGTAAGAGCGGTGCAGGGAAAGGCAACTCTCTCTGTGCAGGGAGATTGCCTGTAAGAGTGGTGCAGGGAAAGGCAGCTCTCTCTGTGCAGGGAGATCACCTGTAAGAGCGGTGCAGGGAGAGGCAGCTCAGAGCAAAGACGCACTAGTTTCAGCTTGGTGGGCCCCTCTTGTTCCGAAGATACGTACTGGGGAAGTTACTGATATTACTGCCTGTTTTTCAAAGGGTATTTAAATGTCCGTCCAATAGAAAACTTCAACTGACGATGTTACAACTTACTCTTGACCTGAGATTTGGCCACCATTTTGTTTACCCCAGAGGTAGATTTAAAACCAGTAACTTTACCCAGTAAGTCTCTCGGTAACCAGGGGGGACCGTGAGCTGAAACACGCTACATGCAGCTCATGGGACCACGCGTTTCTCATCCTATAAAAAAAAAATGGTTAAAAAAACAAGCAGGGATTTTTTTTCCTACTATGTGGTATTTTCTGATTTTCTTCTAGTAGCCTACTGATCCATCCCATAAGCCAGAGGTGCTCAATGCCAGTCTACAAGCCCCCCCCCCCTCCCTCCACCCACCAACAGGTCAGGTTTTAAGGATATCCCAGCTTAAGCACAGGTGGCTTATTCAGACCATACCCAGGGCCGCCAACAGATTTTCCAGGGCCCAGGACTAGAGTTTTGACATCCCTCCCTTGGTATCGGCCATCTTGCGAATCCCCCCATGTCACACCTTCTAGCAAGTCGCCTCCTCTATTTCCCCCCCCCCCCTCTTTCCATGTATTTCCTCCCCCTGTCTCACACACCCCCTCTCTCTTCACTCATTCTCCCCATATCACCCTCTCTCTTCCTCATTCTCTCTCGTATACCCCCTTTCACCTTTCACTCTCCCCCCTCCATCAATTACCCCCTCTCGCTCAATCCCGCTCCCTCAATCCATCCTCCTCAAACTCATTCCCTCGGCCACACACACACAATCCCCCCCCACATCAATTACCCCCCTCCCAAATACCTACAAAAAAATCCCCAAATACATAGAAGCAACCCCTCCCCCACAAATACATACAAAACACACACTTACCTTGGGGTGGTCTCAGGCCTCTGGTGCCCAAGCTCTCCCTCAGCTACTGCGGGTCTCCTGTCGGTCTTACCTCTCTCCCACGCTGTTCAGGCCTTTCTTCCTCACTCTCCCGGACCAGGCCTCTCTCTCATGCCATTGCGCATGCTGACGTCAGAGAGAGGGTCTGCAAAGGACAGTGAGGGAGGTTTGCAGCTGGGGAGAGCCGGGGCGCAGCGGCCAGACAAAACATTTGGGCCTGACCTCTTGCCGGCTGCTGGTCTTTTCGTTGCCGCCGGGCCCCAGCTCTTCCCAGCTGTGGGCCTCCCTCACTCTCCCACGCCGAGCCTCTCTCTCTGCTGGTGCGTGCCGGAAGCTGGGCCCAGCTACTGGTGCATTCCATCGTCAGAGAGAGGCCCGCAGCTGGGAGAGCCCAGATGACCGGCAGCTGGGTAAAGAAGCTGAGCCCAACCTCTGCCTGGGGCCAACTTCCAGCACCGGCTGGGCCCCACACATCCCCCGGGCCCATGACAGTTGTCCTGGCCCTCCCCTCCTGTCGGCGGCCATGACCATACTTCTTCACACAAAGTTGCATATTCAAGACATACCATTAACACCATACCGTACACTTAAGACAGTAAGACTCCTTTCCTCTGGTGTCCTCCAGGAGCCAAGGGGTCTGGCATCTTCTACTGCCTTTTATATATCTGCATGACGTCATCATCCTGGCCCTGTAACTGGGAAGGATACAGACATCCTTAGTCTATTAGAATTTATACATATCAGGTGACTATTCTAGCAGGTTCTGGAACTAAGGAGTGGCCAGACACCTGATAGGAGTTAGTTTGGAAACATGGAATTAGCTACATGAAATAAACTACATTTAGCTGGAGCCTTTCCTATTCATTAACCTGTTAATCACCTATTAATCCCTTCAGTGGACAATTGTAATCCTACTATTGGGGGTTACAAACAATGTGTTCAGATCCCCATTTTTATAAAACTCAGATGGCGACCATTAAGTCATCTCAACTATTGCTGAGTGCACAAAACCCCACAAAGGTAACACATGTGAATCCCAGTTTCCCAATAGGAATCCAGTTTTGAGCTATTTTTAAATCGCAGCTTCTGCACATTGATTACAACTGTCACGTCAAATACTCTCTCCCTCCTTCCTCTCCCTTCCTCCATCTCTCTCCCTACCTCCCTCCCCCCTCTCTCCCACCCTCCCTTCCCCTCTCCCCCTCCCTCCCCCTCCCTCCCCTCTACCCCTCCTTCCCCCTCTCCCCCTCCCACTCTCCCTCCCTCCCCCTCTCTCCCACCTTCCCTACCCCTCTCTCCCACCTTCCCTCTCTCTCCCACCTTCCCTCTCCTCCTCCCCCTCTCTCCCTTCCACCATCTCCCCCTCCCCTTCTCTCCCTCCCCCCTCTCCCTCTCTCCCTCCACCTCTCTCCCTCGCCCCCTCTCTCCCTCCTCCTCTCCCTCCCCCTTCTCCCCTTATCCCCCTTCTCCCTCCCCCTCTCTCCCTCTCCCCCCCACCCCATCTCCCCTGTCCCTCCCTCCCCCCTCTCCCTCTCTCCCAACTTCCCTCTCTCCCAACTTCCCTCTCTCACTATACCTCTCCCTCTTTCTCCCTCTTTTGAAGAAGTGTATTGACAGCTATCATTTTGTTGTGACATTAATCAGTGTTCCACAGTCAAAATGCTTTTTGAAATTGGTTCAAATGTTTTCTGTTCTGTTACAGATGCACATACTCGGATAGAAGAGCCTTTGCTATCACTTGTGCCAAATATTTTTGCATTTCTACAGTACAACTGGCCGGGGCAAGGGGATTAGTCGCCCTAAGCGAGTCTTCAGCCTTGTGCCTCCCCCCCCCCCCCCCGCTCCCCCAAATTAACTCTGACTTTTCACAGGATATGTACTATAGGAAAAGCACATCAAACACAATCCCCATTCTCTCCCTCACTCTCTCCCCATCCTCTCTCTCTCTCTCCCCATTCTCTCTCTCTCCCCATTCTCTCTCCTGATTCTCTCTCCCCCTCTATACCCATTCTCTCTCCCTCTCTATCCCCAGAGGAGGAGGGGGGAGAGGGAGAGAATGGGAGATAGGAGGGGAAAGAGAGAAGTTGGATAGGGAGAGAATGGGGACAGAGAAGGTGAAGAGAGAGGGAGGGAGAGAATGTGGAGAGAGGGAGAGAGAGAGGGTGAGAGGGCCAGCATGGGGAGAGAGTGGAAGAGGGAAAAAGGGGGAGAGAAAGGAGGGAGAGAATGTGGGGAGAGAGGGGAGAAGTAGAGGGGGAGAGAGAGTGTGGAGAGAGAGGGAGAGAGAGAACGTGGAGAGAGAGGGAGAGAGAGAACGTGGAGAGAGAGGGAGAGAGTAAATGGAGTATTTTCTTACCAACTATAGAGTTGATAAGCCTAAGGCATCAACATAATGACTGGAATGGTAACCTTACTGATATTATTGCACTGCAAATTTCTACTTATTAGGCATAACAAATGAAGTAGACATTAATGAAAGGTTGTGTTTTATAGCGCTTTACCTCAGCCTGGTACTACACGCTGCTTTTGGCCCGGTAATTGTAGGTCAGGACTGCACCCTGCCCAAGCTTCTGCTGATCAGACCCAGAGCCTAATTAAGTTCACTCTAGTTAACAAAACCTTGGTAAATTAGCAGTTTGGATCAGTTACAAGACTAAAAGTGACAATATTACCTGCTATGGTTCAGTGAATATCTCATATGTAGGAGGAAAAACTTAAGGTATTAAAAGTTCAGGTATATGAAAAGGAATTAAGAATAAATCGAAACCTAGGTTTCTCTGTGAAGTGAAGCTTTTTATTGAACTGTACAATATAACATAATGGAAACAAGAAGATGACTACTTGGGTTAGTAAACAATACAATATAGATATGTTGTAGATTGTGAGATCTTTTAAAGGAGCAATCCAAACGGGCCTTGATTTTTCATTTAATTCTTACAGAGGATTGAAGCGAGGGTTCTCCTGAGCTGAACCCCATTAATTCCAGCTCTGGGTATCCCCTGCTTCCCGAGATACAGATCTCCGTCATCAGATTTTAAAAAAATGGCGCCCGTTGGCACTTACCATGGCAATGTGACACCATGTGATGTCTCGTTGCCAGTCGTGCATGCTGCCCACACATTTTGCCGCCTTAGGTCCAGGTCTATTGGGCTTAATGGCAAACTGCAGACTGCAGACCTCCGAAGGGGGTGCCGGTATGTCCTGCAAGTTTAAAGCGCCCGCATGATGTGGGCCAAGACAAAGCTGTGATGTCATCTGATGCAGCTGCACCAGATGACATGACAGCTTCCTATTGGCCCACAGGCACGAAAACTTTAAAAAAAACGGCCATTACGTCAACCCTGGTAGCTGAGTGGAGTGCCCACCGGCACCCCATGTGGAGATAAGTATCTCAGGAAGCAGGAGGTCCCTAGAGCAGGATTCAGCTCCGGAGACCCTCTGCTTCAATCCTATGATAAAAAAAAAAAAGGTGAAAAAAACTGACATCTTGGATTAAAGGGGCAGTTACTTCTACAGTTGGACCAAAGTGAACAAATGGTGGGGGCATGTGTAATGGATTAAGTGTAGGGGGTTGACACAGTTGTAAACAAATCAGATAATTCTAAGTGTGTTTAAACATTATTTTGTTGTTACTTTTATGGTGTCCATAGTAACAAAATGCTTTTAGGGTGTTTTTTACGATCTTCCTCTAATATCTTTTTGTTGTTAAATAGATACTAGGGCCACCAACAGGGGGGGGGGTGAGCAGGGACAAGCTGTTGGTCCTCTCTTTGCACCAGGCCCCGGCTATCCACCAGTTGCGAGCCTCCCTCACTGATTGTCTGTCACGTGAGACCAGCACTTTTAACACCTTTATAACTAGGGATAATACGATTGAGCAAAGCGAAGAGATAAAATAAATTGTAATTTATTTCCACAAATGACATACACATTATGTTACAAAATTATACTGAAAATACACTTACTGGGACTGGGCAAACAAAATATGTAGTTTCCAAAACGAAATCTTGAGTGGAAAAGTCTCTAGGACAATTTCCCAGGAGTGGAAGTTGCTCACAAACAGAGCTGGAAACAGTCCTCAGTCAGCGGTGCAAGTTGCCAACGCTGTGTACTCCGACTGAGCTGCTTTGTTCGTTCTGCCACTGTGGAATTGGTACTTGGAACCTCCGTTCTTACGAAATCCTGACGCTTGTTACGAAATCTTGTAGAATTTTAGAACTGAAGGTGGAACTTAGGTGAATCTGCTTCCCGGTGGGCTGCACGGATTCTTATAGGGTTAAAACTCCTATACCTTACCTGGGCAGCCAATCACTCCGTGAGAATAATTTTCCCCACCTATCCCAGAGTTGCAATACCTTAGAAGCCTGGCAGAGGTGGCTACTCATTCTGCTAAGGGCATGCGCGAACCACGCACCTTTGCCACTTAGCATATGATACCCAACCTCCTTCCTGGCGACACTCATTCTGGGCGAGTCACCATTTGCTAGACTGCCCGGACTTTAGACTAAGATGAGGGTACTTGGGTTTTCCCTCCCTACTTCACACCTTAGTAGGTCGGAGCCTTTCAACTCCGGACTTTTTCAGACATCCCGGCAGCAAGCCAGCGGGACTGGAGATGCTCCGCTCATTCACAGGAATTTCCTGCCATGCATTTCTAAACGACAGTGATTATGAATTAAGCTTTTCCTCTGTCTCTGGCATTACAAATGAAAATCCTCATGTGCCTAACATATTGGTACAATTAAAATAGGGGGACTTTCATTCACCAATTTTTATATGAATGTACAAAAATTGCGCTATATGATTTTTCATGGGTTTACCCGATTGGCGCTCAATGCAAATCTCAGCGCTCTTGGAGCTTCCTAGCCAAAGTTAGCAAAAAAACGCTTTCAATGCTGCCAAGCGCCGGACTTTAAAACCATTTTTCCTTTATACTTCACATGAAACACTGCTACATTTATACAGTTTAAACCTTAGAAGTGACATTACCCTCGCCACCTTATACCTGGTGGGTGATGTTTCTAAACCACACATACATTTTTATTACAAATACAGGGGGTTCTGCCATCATTGGGTTGCAGAGCTGGCACTTCGCAATTCCCCAATATGGCTTAGGGGCACACAGCCAGGCATAATACCTTTGTTATTGGCCTGGGTACCCCCTCACCGTCACACTGTCCCACGTGGAGCTTCTGATGCTGGGCTCAGCTTCCGGAGCCCACCGGCATAAGAGGGAGGCCCCGCACGTGCCGGCATCAGAAGCTCGGCGTGGGACAGTCAGTGAGGGAGGCCCACAGCTGGGGGAGAGCCGGGGCCCGGCGGCAACTAGATTACCGGCAGCCGGACAAAGCAGTTGGGCCCGACCCCTTATATCTCATAAGGGGAAAAATAAATTCCTTCCGGCCTCCAGATTACTCCCTGGATCAACATCCTTCCCATATTTACTTATTTGTTGTGTACCTGTATACCTTTCCTTTCTAAAAAATATGTACACCCTTTCTTTTAATATATCTATTGTATCTGCCTTGCACTTGCACATCTCATATCTTAATTTTACAGCAACATTTATACTCCATCACCAAATAATGCAGAACATGAGTTTATATCCCAATATTATAATGACACAATTACATTAGAACAGACATTTAAAAACACGAGAAAATAATAAACTGCATGGAAGCAACGGCTAAAAAGAATACGGCGGAATAAATAAAACACAGGGATATTAGGCTATGTTTACATTAATAATTACTAATATAATGGTAGAAAATCAATGATTTTCAATCAATGAGGAAATTATGCTATTAATATTCTATAGTTCATCATAAACATGCTTTGTAGCATATTAGTTGGAAAGGCATTAAACTCAACCATCTTATTATAGCGTATTTGTCAACTGCGCTACAGTATAAAGACATACACTCCCATGAATAAAAGATAGTGAAATTTAATTAAAACTCTATAAAATGAAATACACTTGATGTATCAGCGGCCTGTGTATCTCATATAATAAGGACATTATATCTGAATACTGAAGCATTAAACATTGGTTTTGTTTTTAATTAAACAATAAAGAACGCCATCGCCGTTCTGCTAACGTGTTAGCAATGCCCTGCAATGTACTTCCTTAAAAATTAATTGCCTAGGAGTATATTTAAGTATTATTGATTTTGCTGATATGCAATGTTTAACCTAACGTTTAAAACTGATTTTCTTTTCTTTTTTTCCCCATTACACATTTGTGATGTAAAAATAAAAAACAAAGTAGAAAACAAATGGGCACTTGAATTTTAATAGCAATGCACAGTAAATGTCAGATGCCTGAAAAGGATGGGAGCAATTTGATCCCACCACACTTTCTTCTATTATGTCTGCATGAATTTTGCTACAGGCAAAATCTATTACAGATAACAGTTAAGAACCATTCTAATCTGCACAGATAGTCATGGTAAAATGCTAGGGAGCGAAATTGTAATATTGTAGGGTAGAATTGACACTTGTGGAAAGTAATGTGTTTTTTTCCCCACTTTTACAACCTTATTTAGCACTGCAAATGGTAATAAGTTAGTAGGGATAATACATCATTTTGCCATTGATGTTTCTTTCTACCGTGTGTGACCTAGCCCAAGGGCACAGAACGTATTATATGCGTTGTTATCTATGTTTGCCTAGATATGTATATATATATATGTATCTGTGTTTTATGGTTTAATGCTTGCTGCCTGAAACATTAATTAATAAATCGTTGGTTTTCCATTAGAGGGATGTATATATCTTTTCCAGTGTGAGTTGACCTTTTGGCTATTTACTTAAAAAATGTTTCTGGATTGTGTTAACTTTTTAACCCATCCATAATTTTATGTTGGTTCTTTCTTTTTTTAGTTAATTTTCAAATAGTATTGAAACTCTGCATATAATTACCAGGGGTAATAAATGTGAGTTTGTAAAGGCGGTGTATTACGAGGGGGTGTGAGGTGTGTGTCCCTGACAGGGGCGGATTGGAGACAGATCTGGGCCCTGGCCGATATCTGTCTTACCGACCCTCCTCCCACGACGTGGCATCATGATATCGCATCGCCATGTGACGTCTGGTCACCAAGACAACGCGACACTGCGGGAGATGCCGCTCCGAAAGAGACAGTTACAGAGGCCCCACGCTCTCCCCTGGCTATCAGTTTAATTGTTTTGGGGTAGAGTCCGGGACATTTGTAACCGCTATCTAGCCCCCCTTACACTACACACACCAGGTACTGTAAGTTTAATAGCCAAGATGGCACTGGCCCCTGTACCCACCGGTCCACCTACTCAACAGGCATCTGCCCCATTTTCCAGTGGCCCTGACACAATGGGCCTTATTCAGAGAGGGTTGATAAAAAAATATCGCCAGGGAATTTAAAATGACTTTTTTTGGGCGTTGCTATCACGGTATTCAGAAAGGCTCGATTACCAGTGATAGCAAAATGCCCAAAACGGGCGAGTTGCTGCCAGCGAGAGCATTGAGCCTCTGAAAAGGCCTAAACCAGCGATTCATTTCTGCTGCAGAGAGAGCTGCTCTGAGAGAGCCGCCTCTCCCAGCTGAAATGTCGCAAGAAAATTATTTATATAAATATACATTTCTTTAATAGTGTCACGTGACGCGGGACATTTCAATGCAGAGGGATACCGGCACCCCATAAAGGTACCTGTATCTCGGGAAGCAGGGGGTCCCCGGACATAAAACCAACGTGGTTCAGCTCCGCAGACCCCCTGCACCTCTACACTATTAAAGAAATGTATATTAATAAATATTTAAAAAAAACATCAATACACGCCCCCCCCCCCCTCCGCCCAAACCCATACAGTATAGTAATGGGCAAAATAACTATTATCCAGATATGGATAATAGCTTATTTGCCCATTATTAAACACTGCATTAGCATACATAAATAAAGTAAATAAATAAAGTTATACAGTACTTACCACAACAGCAGGTCCCTCTGTCCTCCGTTGCCAGAAAGCATATATACAAAATAAATACATTCTAATGGCCCCTAACCCCTTAATCACCTTAGCGGTTACTAACCGCTATAGTCATTAAGGGGTTAACCCACCCTGACCCGATACCAACCTGGGAGGCCTAAGCACCCACCCTGACTGACTATACCCACCCTATACCCATTGAGTAGTATTAAGTAGTAAATTAAGCACAGCCATTCTGATTGGCTGGCATCATTCCCTTTAACATGACGTCACTAAATCCAAGATGGCTGCTGTGTCACAAGGTAGTTCAGCCAATCAGAGTGTGGAATTTGTTCCCACGATCTGATTGGCTGAAATACCATCTGACGCCGGTTTCGTGACGTCATCTTAAAGACAAAGGAAGCACAGCCATTCTGATTGGCTGGTATCATTCCCTTTAAGTGACGTCACGGCAAAAAAAAAAATTAAAGTCTGCACATGGTTTTAACAGCCAATCAGGTGGCTGTTAACCATTTTGAGGGTAAATGTGACGTCACAAGCCATATTTAAGGCCGTGACGCCTCATTTAAGCCCAAGAAGCCGACGAGACAGCATCGGCTGGGATTTAACATGGGGTATTTTGGATTGACAGATGAAGAAAGAAGATAAAGAAGAACAAGAAATGGTTACAGATGAAGATAGAAGAAGGTGATTAAAGAAAGAAAAAAGAAGATTGGGGTACCTGAGCCGGATCTTCATGGCGGATGGCATCGGATGCTGTTGGAGGTACGTGAGCTTCCTGTTTCACTGGGAGTCGGAGGGCCACCGCTTCTAATGGTAAGTAATATATTCAATGTTTGTAAATGTCTCTTTTTACAGGTTTATTCTTTGGATGTGTTTTTTGATTTTTTGGGGGGAGGCACATTGACTGACAATATATTAATCGGTACCTCTTTAGGGTACAGATTAATTCATTATTATGACAATATTTGGGGGGCATTTCTCGCTTGGTATTGGTGATGCTTTTTGTCATTTCATGTATTATGTGGATGTCATTGTTTGTTTTTTCATGCTTAATGTAATTAAAGGTTTGCGATTGGTGTTCGGTTGTATTTAATGTTATATTATGTTAGCTAATGTGTTTTATGGTTACTTCAGAGATTGTTAGAATTTCTTTCTTTCTATTTAACTGTTTAAATTCATTAATGTTGGAGTAATTCATTGTTTACATTGGTTAGTGTTACATTCCGAAACATTTTGAGTTGGTTTCGGAATTAATTGTTTAGATTGGTTAATGGTTTAATTAATTCATTGGTGATGTTGCTATTGACAGCAAGGATGTAGAGGAGCACAGCAGCGTTTCTCAGCAGCATACCAGCTAGTGGATCGCCAAAAAATGAGGGTAACTCCAAACAGGGATAAGTATTAAAAAAGTGATTTAATGGTCAGTACAAAAACAAACAATGGTAGGAACGCACCTACGCGTTTCGTCCGTAAAGGACTTTCTCAAGGTGATGTTGCTATTGATTGTATTGATTGGATTAGCTGGCTACTGTTTGTATTTAGTGATGTGTGATTTTTTGGAGTTTAGTTACATTTTATTATTGTGTGTCTTGTGTATTAATGTATTGTAATTAGGGTGCCCATTGAGTGCTATAGAGGCTTATCATGCCCATATTATTATTATATGAGTATGATGTACCACTATACTACTCAATGGGTATAGGGTGGGTATAGTCAGTCAGGGGTGGGTGTTTAGGCCTCATGGGTGGGTGAAGGGGGTATTAGCCCTAAGGATGGGTGTTTATACCTTGCGGGTGGGTAGCGGTTGGGTTAACCCCTTTATTACCTTAGCGGTATTAACCGCTAAGGTAATGAAGGGGTTAACTCCCCCCGCAATGCCTAAACAGCCACTAAGGGCCAAATTCCCCCTTCACCCACCCCCGCTAGCCACTGTATTGTATTGTATTGTATGTTTCTTACAGTAAGCTTGGCACGGGTGTTTAACCCCTTCATTGCCTTAGCGGTTAGCCGCTAAGGTAATGAAATTGCTGTACATGCATGTTTCCTGCCTCGGATGCATGCCGGGGGGGTCCGGAGCTGCTATTAAAGGCTATCAGCTCCGGAGACCCCCGGCATCAATCCAAGGCAGGAAAGGGGCCTGATTTTTTCTAAGTCCCGACACATCGCTGCTCATCGAGGCATCTCCCCACCAATTGACCCAAAAATTTGTGGTGAATTGGATTTGGGGAGAAGACAGCTTTTTAGGGCTGCGATGGGTTGCGATATGCCGCGACAGCCGACTCGCGGGTCTCTGAATCGCGCGAGTTTATCAACCATACAAAATGGTCGATAAGGGGCTGATCGCTGCTCAGTCGGCGAATTTCGGATAGCGATAAAATTTTGCATCGATACAGGCCGGTATCGAGCACTTATCAAGGCTATCTGAATACGAGTAGCCATTTTGGTCGATAAGTGCTCGATAAGGGCCTTATCGAGGCTTTCTGAATAAAGCCCAATGTGCTGTGTAGCCATCTTCCCATTGTTTGTGAAGATTTCAGCCTCCTTTCAATGAATTGTTGGTCCATGACACAGACACAGGCAGAAGACACAGACACAGACATTACTCTAAGGCTTTACGTAGCCAGCTATTCTGATCCTCGCCAATCTTCACCAGGCCTATTAAGAGCAAGTTGACTTTTGGGAAGTCAATAGGGACAGGTTTGTACGTACATATCCATGAGCCTATTGGAGGAACAAGAATTGATATCCCCATCCGGTCACAACACACGTTTGAACAGTTGCCAGCTGTTTACTCTGACAGTAGTAATAATGCAAGAACATTCGCTCACCACATACTACAGAGATTTCCAATCAGTGGTATATAGGAATGGGACAATTTGCCATGGCCTTTTGGCCTCGGCTGTTTAGCCACTGTGACATGATTCACCACAGCTGTTTCACTACCAGCCATTTTGTTTATGCTTTTTCCAGTAAATTTATTTAGGGTTACTTAGGGTTAGGGATTAGGTGTTCAGGTTAGGAATATTATGGTTAGGGTTAAGGTTAGGATTGGGGGTTAGGGTTTAGGGGTTAAATCTAGGATCAGGGTTTGGGGTTAAGGTTAGGAATATTAGGGATTAGTTATTAGGGATTTTAGATTCAGTGATTAAAATTAGGGTTAGGGCTAAAATCCTACTTTGCAGTTATCGACTTTACCCAAAATGGCCCAGAATCCCCCAGACTCCCTGTGTCATCTGCCTAGAAGCTGCAACAAAATGCTCACAGCTCATGGTCCTAGACCCTTGATATATATACTACATCCATATTACATGTAGCCCCAACTCCTATGGTTTGAGAGCACATCATTTTGGTTCCCAGTTTTAAGTTTCTCCTTTCCATTTTTAAACTGTCAGAAATAGTTATTTTTTTCATATACTCACATTGGATTTTGACCTATTAAATGTTTATTGAAAATATGCCATCTTTACTGTGAAAAGCTAGAACTGTCACTCATCCCAGTAAACTGCATTTTAACAAATTTACTTTAAGCTACAGACTGCAAATCCATTGCTTACACACATAAAATTGGCAAAATTTAACATTTCTCCCTTTTGAAAACCATTTTAATTTATTTAATTAGACACAAGCATTTTCCCAGACTGTTTTCTACCATTTCTGCAGCTTGGACTTTGCAACTTTGAGACGTAACCTACGTTGTAATTAGTTTAACCATAGCTTTTGTTGACCGTTTAATGTACTGCAGGTTTCATCGTTGTATATTCTAGTAAACATTTATTGAGTTTCATATGACTGACTGGTGATTAGAAAAGTGGGCAAATTATCAGCACAAATTAAAATCCCCCGCATTTTCATTGTTCCTAGTTGGAAGAAATCTATCCTACCGTATATTTCGACAAAAAAATATGATTATTATAAATAGGGGTTCTGTTTCGGTTCCAACCTGTTTGTGTGTTGGTGGCAGCACCATGCTCTCCTTTATTTTTAAAATTAGGAGCCAGATATTATTATTAGGAGGCAAAGTTTAGGGCCAGGGAGGGCAGGGGGGCTGTTCTGGCAACTCATCCCTTAGCCACGGTGGTGGTTCTGAGTGTCAGGGTTTGTGTGACACACTGACGCACACTGACCCCCCCCTCCCCCCTTAACACTGACCTCATTGGGAGAATGGGCAGGCAGAGTCTTGGAGCTCTCCGATTGGAGCTCCCCCCCCCCCTGTCCTATCACGCTTCTACCTCCGATCTCTGCGCACTTCTCACTAAGCGGTGGTCACAGCGTGCCTGAACCGGCTCTGTGCCGTGTAAGTGAAGCAGGGTGGGTTGGTGCTGCATATATATATATATATATATATATATATATATATATATATATATATATATATATATATACTAGCGATGGAAAATACCAGACGCCTAAAATCTACTCCTTGGTGCGTGTCAGTCACCAACTTGTCCAGCAGCAGCACACACCCATCCTGCTTCACTCCCGGTGATCTAGCAGATCTTCAAGGTTATTTATTTCTATTTTGAATTTTTTTCTATCAAAGATTTCTCTAAATTCACAATTGTCAGTTTCTGGGTTATTTTTGGGATTCTGAGAATCAAAGTATCTGACTCATAATAATCATTATCATCATTCATCATGGGGACTCAAAGCACGTCACAACTACAGTATAGTTAGAGGGGCGCAGCACATACTGTAGGACTTTTTACAGACACGAGATCTCTGCCCAGATGAGCTTCGAATCTCTGATTTTGGTGTGCATGGTCACATGGAGACAACAACAGCATTTGAACCAGGTTCCCATGCTGCAAACTCAGTGTAATTGATTACAGAATCAGTGTTTTTTGTCACTGAGCGACTCCATCAATGATGTGTGTTTGTATTCGAGTCACAGTAAGTTTTTGTATCATTACATAGTCCTCTCAATGGCATTAGATTTCTAAGGAGCATGATATCGGCTCTTACTTGAAGCTTCAGTTTATAAGGAGACATTCCGGTTGCACAATAGTATCCACGCTTTGCTGTACCGATCAGTATCATGATAATATATACATATCTTCACGTTTGTATTAGAGAGAGAGCGAGAGAAAGAGAGAGAGATAGAGAATCAATATCTATCTATGGTTGGCACGCAATCAAAGGAAGCAGAATATTGTTTACTGAATCAAAGTCAATGTTTCGGTCCTCTGTTTGGGAAAGGTCATTGGCTGTGATTCAATAAACTATTGTTTAACCATATCTTGCGTCCTGTGAGTGCCTACCCACCATAGTGTTTTTCTTTCCCTGTCTCTCCCGCTCCACCCATCTTACTTTTGGTAATTCCCTACCTTTAATGTTCCTTGGAATCCAGTCGAGTACCATCTCTGTTCAATGACAGTCATTTAGTTTTTATGATATATCTGGCCCGCTGCCATTTTAATTTCTTTATATACTAGTAGGGAACCCATTGCTCTACACAGAAAATAAGAGACAGCTGTCATTTTTATACTCACAATCCTGTACTCAGAGCACTCAAAGTAATCTGCTTTTTTTGTAATAAAATGTATTGTGAGGCTTTTTTAATATGCTCTAGGATTTAAAGAATATTATGGGGAAAGAATTACATTAATAAGAGCATAAATTGAACAGTTGAAACAATTTTAAATGAACCGTGTCAGTCTTCTGTAGTCGATACTGCCATCTCGTGTCAGTCTTCTGAGTTATTGTTGTGGGTGGAGAGGAGCCCAGCCAGCAGCCAGCCAGGACTATTTATTCTACTTTATACATAAAAAGCTATGCATGTGTTCCCCATAATAATCTATTGGTATCCTTATTCCTTGTGTTTACTTTGATTTATTCTGCTTCTATACTAGAAAGAATCCATTTCATTCTCTTCCCCTCCCCTTCCCCACAATTATTTTTATTGATTAGGGAAAAATATTGTACAGCATAATCAATACAGCATAAATAATGACATGACCCTTATATGCTTGACTGCTGCCCAATCCATGTTTTCTTGACCCCTGCCACCTCAACCCTTGCCCCCTCCATTTACTAACCCACCCAAATAGAACAGACACCTTGGTTGGGTACAAATGGCAACAGCCTTTTACTAAATATAAATCAATCTCCTGGGTCAGGCGAGCAAGTAGCCCCAACCAGTGAAACCACGTCTGCTCACCACATACTGTATATGACCCAGTGAGCGCTCATTCATGGTTTGTACCCACTAGGGTCCCTCATAGGAGTACACCGTTAGGTCCACCACATGTAGCCCTGGCCTAAGAGCGCATCCTGTTGGACCTCTCTCATTCCACCAAATTAACCATCTGGTCACAACTGACCAGTCCACACCCCTCCAATGTCGAGTGTCATTTGACTCCTCAAATTTGCCTCACTGCCGCTAACCGCAGAGTAACCTCCCTAAACCTTTTACAAACCCATGCAACTAAACCCAACCATTCCAAACCGAAGAATGCCCTTCTCCTGATACTGAACACTACTGAACCAGCCCAACTGGTCACATTACTTTCTCCACCTACAACCTCTGGCCCAGATCAATTTGCCCCACATGTAGGACCCGAACATTCCCGGGACTCCCTCTGCCTACATTCCCTCTCAATTTCTTGTCTGGCTAACAATCAAAGCAAAAAGACATCACGTCCACCCTTACGAGCAGGCTCCTTCTCTGCGCTGCCCCCTTAGTATTCTTCCCCTTCCTAAAACTGAGCTGAGTTGTGCCCTTCCCCTCTACCAGACAAGCACTCATTCTTGAAGTGAAATGAACACCCCCCACTTACCGCCACCCTTGTTGAACGCCCAACCTATTCCCTATCTAAACACGGCTGACTTCCCTAATTGACCTGCACTGGTGGCCAGTCCTTGAATTGGTGATGGATGCTGAAGTTTCATCTTCAACAACCAGAATTCCATGTCGTCCAAGTCCCATCAACCATGTTTCCACCTGCCATGTGCTTCCTAAAACCCATTTCCACCAAAGGACCCCCCATAAACCTTGTACACTTCTCAAATAGTAATAACATACTGAAAAATGCTAAACAATTCTGTTGCGCCTTTTTTCCCACAACACTTGCTAATAGCACCAGTGCATACAACCAAATTGCAAAAGCTTTGGGTACTCACTTACTGTAAGCTCCTACTCCTTAACCTAACTATCACTGCTCTTTACCACCTTCCAGCACAAAGTCCATATCTCAACCTATCCCCTTGCCGAAACTCCATTTAATCGCCGGTGACAAATGCTGCATGCTACCCAATGACTGATACCTCCTCCTGGCAGGCTCCCGCATTTATAGCTACCCAACACTGTGCATTATGATGTCACTGACTTATGGAAGTGAAACTTCTATGCTCACATCTACCATATGAAAATTTCCCTTGGAGTAAATAGCCTTAGTGACAGAAGTGCACTCCCGGAAGTGACGTCACTGCTGGAAGAAGAGGCCATTGGCGACGTCAGTGGTTGCAGCTCGGCGCGCATGTGCAGAGGCCTCCCGCACTCTGCGTGCATCCGTAGAAGGCTCCCGCGCATGGCGTGCATCCGTGGAGGCCTCCCGCACATGGCGCGCATGCGCAGAGGCCTCCAGCGCTCAGCGAGCATTGCACACATGTGCAGGGATTTTCAGCATGCATGCGCAGAATCCTCCGGCGCACATGGCGGGCATGCGCAGAAGCCACACACACAGAAACACACACACAGAGACCCACACACAGACACAGAGAAGCACACACAGACACACACACACACACAAGAACACACCCAGAGCCACACAAAACACACACACACAGACACACACACTGAGACACACACACATAGAGACACACACTCACACACTGAGACACACACACACACACACAAACACACATAGACACACAAGGAATTCACAGTTAGTATAAATATAGGGGGGGGGGTGCCGAACATGCGCGTTCTATGTCACACTTCTTTGCGTGTTGTCACTGAAATTGTGTTTTGATTTTTCATTGAAAACATCACCATCAGAAAGGCAATTTCTATGCCAAAACAGTGACAAAAGACAAAGAAGTTTCACTTAAAATGCACGTGCTCGACACACACCCTTTTTTTTTTTCTATAAAATGTTTTACCTAGAAGTAATACATTGAGAGCTACCTCTTGTTTTCAAGTATGTCCTGGGCACAGAATTACTGTATGATAACAATACATGGTTATGTTGAATGAACAGAGGTTATACATTATGTTTACAATCATTTCATGGACAGTTAAAGATAATATATGTTATAGGCGTATGTAACAGTTATAGACCAGATTTAAATGTGAGACAATTGAATTCTTCAAAGAACTTAGACTGGTGGTGGATGTGAGAGTCTCCGGTAGGTTGTTCCAGTTTTGAGGTGCACGGTAAGAGAAGGAGGAGTGGCCGGATACTTTGCTGAACCTTGGGACCATAAACATTCTTTAGACGTCAGATCTCAGATGATAAGTGCTATGTGTGGTAGGGTTGAAGAGCTTGTTCAGATAATCAAGCTCATGTGAGAGGAGTCCAGCAAGCAGCCAGCTGGGAAGCTTGAGGCAGAGATTATTTTTAATAGTAGAATGATATATATATAGATGATACACATACTGTACATCCAACAGAACAAATATTCACATTGTAAATGTAAAATACAGTTTGTGGAGAGCACAAAAAATAGGAATAGAGTGTTTTAGGCGAAAATATATGCTTTTACGTGAGTTTTTTATGCCTAAACATTCAAACGAATATCCTCGGGTTAGCAAATATTTACAAAAATGTACTGAATACTTCACTGGGCAAATTTGCGTACATTTACCCATCTCTACTGGTGATGTCATCAGAGGATAAAAGAATATTCAGTCAAAACATAAAGGAATATGAATTTAAATTAAGGAATAAAATACCAGAGCTGAAAAAATTAATTTTCCCACAATTCCTTCAGGCAACCAAATGTCCTTTATCACAAACATCCAACCCACTACATCTGCACATTTCATATTTAATCTCTTGTGTTGTCAAAAATGTTGTATATTGCCCCCAAATCACTGCATTAACTAAATTCACTTTGTCAAACAAATGCATATAAAAAAAACACCTCCCTAATACTTTTGAAACCCCCAATACATATATAACCCCCCAACACATATTAAAAAAAACAATACATATACAAAAAACAATACAGTATATATAAACCCCCCATACATACAGTATAAAGAAACAATACATATTTAAAAAACAATACATATAACCCCCCCAAATACATAGAAAACCCCAATACCTTATAACAACGCCAATACATATATAACCCAAATACATATATATAAAAAATACAATTCATATAAAATAGACTCCAATACATATAAAAAAAACAACGCATATAAAAAAACTAATACATATAAAAAAGACCTCAATACATATAAAAAATATACATATAAATAAAATAAATACATAAAAAAAGACCGCAAAATATATTAAAAAAACAATACATATAAAAATACCCCAATGCATATAAAAAAAAACCAATACATATAAAAAAACCCAAAGCATATAAAAAAAAAACAATGCTTATAAAAAAAGCCCCAATACATATAATAAATACCCCAATGCATATAAAAAACAGTACATATAAAACAATACATATAAAAAAACTATAAATATAAAAAAAACACCAATGCACATAAAAAGCCCCAATACATATAAAAAAATACCCCCCACCACCAATACTTAAAAAACAGACTTACCTTGTGGATGGTCAGGCCGAGCCTAGTGTCTGTGGCCGGCATTAAAAGTTGGGCCCAACCAGGGAGGACAGAAGGGCAGGTGTCCCAGGCACGGTGTCTGCGGGGGGCCCAGCTTGCCGGCGCTGCATGTTGGGCCCGACCTCTCACCAGACCCATCTGCCGGTCCTCTCGTGGCCATGCCCCAGCTCTCCTTCAGATGCAGACCTCTTCCACTCTGTCCAGCGTGCTTGCAACGCTGGTGTGCACGCGCGCCAGGTCACCCTCTCCTGCCACGCACCTGAAGCTGAGCCAAGCTTACTACCGGCGCACTGACATCACAGAGGCCCATCGTGCACCGGCGTTGGAAGTTCGGCGTGGGACAGAGAAGGAAGAGGCCTGCAGTTGAAGGAGAGCCGAGGCCCGGCTGCGAGAGGACTACCAGCTGGGCCTGGTGAGAGGTCAGCCCCAACATGCAGTGCCGGCTGGCCTAGCGGGCCCCCTGCAGACACCGGGCCCTGGACACCTTTTTCTACTGTCCTCCCCTATCGGCGGCCCTAACCACAGATCTGGGTATCACACAGTTGACAAGAAATAGTTTTTTTAATCTTTGCCAGAATCTCTTTTAAAGGAGCAATCCAAGTGCTTTTTTATATAACGTTTGTTTTTATTTTTTATGCACAGGATTGAAGCAGGGGTTCTACGGAGCTTGAACTCCATTGATTTCAGCTCTGTGGACCCCCGAATTTGGGAGATACCTTCATAGTAGGGTGCTGGTAGCCGCTCTGGCTGAGCAAGCTGTGGTTTATAGTTTAAAGCTCTGCGTTACACATGCCAATAGGAAGACAGGCCTGATGACATCATGGCTTCCTATTGGCCCACAGGACGTGGAAGCTTAGAAAAGTGGCCATTACGTGATCCCTGCTAGCCCTACATAGGTAAGTATCTTTGGAGGCATGGGGCCCCCAGAGCCGAAATGAAGGGGTTTCAGATGCAGAGACCCCTGTTTCAATCATGTGTAAAAAATATATAAAAATATATATTAAAAAAAAAAAGTGCTTGGACTTCCTCTTTAATCTCCATTTTGCAGGATTGGAACCAGAACTGAACCAAGCTATTTTCATCCTTGGACCCCCATCCCTGGGCCCCCCTCGGTTTCTGAGATACCGGTATTACCGCTTTTTAAATTGGGATTTAAATGGCAGTCCAATCGAAGTCAAGAGCCATTTTGTTTCCTGAGGGAGATTTAAACCTGGTAACTTCACTGGTAAGTATCTCATGAACTGGGGGTCCCCAGAGCTCAAAATAGGGGCGTTTGGCTCAAGGGGACTCCTGATTCCCCCCCACCTACCCAGTAAGAAAAATAGGGCCTTTAAAAAAAACAAGGAGAAATTGCTTCATTAAATGAAGAGGGTTGAAGGTCACTTGGGAATTAACTCATTGTGGTAACCTGTCTTTGCCACTTGAGGGCCCGAGCGGGTAAAAATGGGAATACAATTCTTCAATGCTTGTAGAATAATCCTCTTTGGTTATCAGTTGAGAAATAAAAAAAAAATAGTCTATCTTCTTTCTTATTATTACAGTAGATGCTTTTGCTCACGTCCTCACTCCGCCATTTTGACTGAAGTATTATGCCAGGGCGAGGCTCTACTATTTGGCTTGTTTCCACCGCCCAACATCACTCAGTGATAAATTAACCAATCAGATTGGTTCATTTTACCATGTGATACCCTTTGTCTTCAATAACAAACCGTTCGTTCCTGGCTTAAGCTTAACAACATTCAGTGAATAGGGGATGAGTACTTTTTAGCCTCCTTAACATCTCATTAAGACGAACAAACGTTTAACATAACGTTACTGTAATGGGTCTAAATCCTGATTAACGTCATGCTAATTGGCTTTTGTGATTAACGACCGTTAAATTAGATTAATAAAATGTTACAGATAGAGATGGACGAATCCACCCAAGTCCTGGATTTCTGCTGATGTTACCCCCAAAATCCATTTGGTGGTGTAAAATCCGCAAACAGATTTGAGTGGTTTCAATCCATGCAGATTCATCAAAATCCCCCGTTGGATACAACCTGTGGACGGATTTGTAGAATCCAATCCGCGGATTCAGCAATTCTTAAGAATCCGCCAACGGATCACTGAATCCGCGGATTGGAATCTACAAACCCGTCCTCAGTTTGCAGAATCCGCCGAGTGTATTGGTAAAACAATAAAAAAAGTCCGCAGACGCGAATCGCCCTCTGAAATCCGCGGACCAAAGGAACCGCCCGATCCGCCGCGGATCCAAATTCACCCCCAAAATTCGCCCGTCTCTAGTTACAGAGGCAGATGAGAAAAAAAAATCATAGTCCATTGAGCCAAAGAAATTAGAAGCAAAAGATATTTGTACGTGGACACATTGTAATGCACCTTTTTCTGTTCAGTAGGAACATGGTGTCTGCATCTTTCTGAGATATTAAATGCATGTTTGTTATTACTAATAATACATTCATTTGGGTGGTGTTCCATTTGAAGTAGAAGTTTAAACAGGAGCTGTCCACTTTTCATACCTAAAATGCATAGTGCTAAGAAAATTGTAAGTGGTTTTCCATTCCCCTTGTTGACCCATAGCGCAGAAGTTAAAAGACCCCCAAAATCCCATATTATTGGTGTATATTGTAAATTTCAATTTATTTTGTCATTTAATGAATGAAATATGGAAAATTAATTGGCTGCACATTAGGCAGCAATTAAACATTATATAGCTACTTAATTATAGAAGCCAGCTCATTACATTTCAATCATGCTTATTAGAGACGCTTCGTTTTAGATATTACAATTTAATTGAACAAGAACAGACGGCCTTGTTTTAGTGAGGATACCATTTGAAGCCCTGCATGTGGCACATGTGGTGTGTGTAGTTTAAACAAGGGGATACAAAAGAGGTAACCCCCGCTCAGCCAGGGGGAAATGAGGTAAGGGGTTGGGTGGAGGTGCTCCTCTGGGCTAGACAATAGTAAATACTAAACCAGAAATATAGGCCCAGTTATGGACACTCGCTCTCCCTACTGGATGATATGATGAAGATGATGATATTAAAACACTTTAGTAGACCAGTCTCCTTTCTTGTTGTAGACTTATTTCAACAGATCTTAACATTTTCAGAAATAAAAACACCAAACGTAAATGAGATAACATGGAGATAGATTTACCGATGTTTAACGGACACATCACTATGTATGTATGAAAATCTTTATTAATATAGCGCCATCCATGTACATCGGCCATTTGCAGCAGCGACACACGTGACATATTAGGAATAAGCGCTTCATACGTAAAAGTAGATATTAGGAAAAGGAATCCCTCCCCGAAGATCTTACAATCTAAGTGGTAAGTAGGGAGAACTTACAGTAGGTGGTTGTTCTGGTCAGTGTGTCTGCAAGGGGCCAAGGTCAGGACACATGAGATGTGTAGTATCAGCCACGGAGTTACACATATGCTGCGTTACAGAGGTCTGTTTTAAAATGGGCCTTTTAAGTAGAGACAGAGAGTGCCAGTCGGATATTGTGGGGAAAGGCAAATTTCCCTTGAAAGAAAATTCTTGTGCTGCATGGAGGAGGTATTTGCATCATCTAGATACATATATCCCAAAATATATTACATACGGTATACGTTTTAAGTTACGTTCTTTTAATCCTGACTGCCATATTGAGGTCAAGATACAATAGAATTATCAGTACCAGAGTTCTCAAAAGAAGATGTTCCTATTGCAAACCATTGGATTTTTTTGTAAAATAATTAGTCACTACTTTTTGTATCTGTATAGTACCAGCCGGGAGGACTAGATAACCCCATAAGTTAGTCATAGTCTGCCGCAGTACTGGGGCTCAACCCAACACCACATTGGTAATTCATGTTACCAAGGTGTTGAGCAAAAAGCTAGTGTATGTATCGACATGTTTTGACGCGCGGCTCCATTTTTTTAAAAATAAAGTTGTGTTATATGTTAGAAACCGCTTTTAACAGCTGGGGTTCCACCATATCCGTCCTGGCGGATTGTTGGGTGTATATATAAAAATAATGGTTTAGAACAGGGGTTGCCTACTCAAGTCCTCAAGGGCCATCAAGAGGTCAGGTTTTAAGGATATCCCTACTTCAGCACAGGTGGCTAAAAATCAGTGCCTCAGTCTTTGACCGAGCCACCTGTGCCGAAGGAGGGATATCCTTAAAACCTGACCTCTTGTTGGCCCTTCAAGACTGGAGTGGTCCACCCTGGTTTGGAGCGTTATGGATCTCATTATAATATGTCCATCACCGAACTCCTTCACAACTCCTCCTAGTTACACCCCCCAAGTTGCAAGGTGGGAAAATTGGGGGGAAATCGGAGCAAAGGACTTTGATACGCTGGCAAGAGATGAAAATACTCCAGTCTTCCTCCAACATTACCTTTGTGCAAGTCAACCATATAAATGCAGTTGATACTCATTAACATAACACCCGATAAGGACTTTTGCTAATAAATATACTTGTGTGTTAACCTATATAATGAATTACTTGAATGCAGAGATTTGTTTGGGGTCTTTATTATCCCATCCTATAAGAAATGGTAAAGTACATGAGAAGGAGGGGATAGATGCTGCCAACAATTGCAAGCTTTCGCCTAATCATTTCTCTTTACACTCTTTTCCTTAATAAAACATTTCCGTCTTTCATATTTCAAACATTGACACTTTGTTTTTTTTTGTCATGTATTCCACATTTCCAAGCGGGCTGACATAATGCCACAGCAAATCTAAAAAAAAAAAACCAAATCATAAATATTCCATAATGTGATACACTGAGATGAACATTAGAAAAGCAATTTAACCATGAGCTAAATAGCTGTGAACAAACAATGAGCTTTCTAAGTGCTACCACCAAAAGTATCCATCCAAAAGTAAAATGTGTTTATATAACCCACTATTATGTTCCAAGCAATCACACATTCATTGTACAGTTGGTCAATGTGTTCTTTTTTTTCTATTCACACCACACTAATTCCTTTCAGAATTCAGAAGACTGGGCTCCTTGCATCAAATTATATTGACTGGATGCCATGGAAACAATATGAGCCATGTAAAAGCCCCTTTATAAAGCTCTGTTCTTCATTCTGTCTGCTAACACACTAATACAGGGCCATTTGCTCACATCTCATTTATATTCAAGGCACTGCTGCCTGTGTCACTGACAGTACTTGCGATAGCAAATATCCAGCACACAAAATGAGCGCCCCACATCAACGTTTCATGTTCCCCCCGTTTCTTGTTTCATGTTCTCTTTACACTCGCGGTGAGTATGTGGCTGACAGGTCTGTCTCTCTTGCAGATATAATAGATTTCATAAAGCTAAAAATGTCATTGTGGCATTCTATGGAACACTAAAGATGCGTTTTGAACCTGCGTCTTTTAGCGTTAATGTATTGGAAGGAGTTTTGTCTTGTTTGTGTCAGGGAGCAATTTGGGGGGATGTTAAATGGAAAAATAGTAAGAGTTATAAATAAAGACTATGGGCCATATCTAGTAAGCAATGGTATTCCATTCGACCCCATCCAGGACACCTTACACCCTGTTAACCGGAGTCCGGTACAGCATGTTCCAGCACAGGAACGGGTAGTATGGCAGAGCATCACTTAGTAAAGACGGTAAAAAATGCATTACTATTATAAAACTGTTTATTCTTAAAATGGATTCGTATTTTTCATTCCATGGAATTTACATAGCTTTATTTCTCCCTGGTGTAAAATAAACAGAATATACAGTATTTGTGTATTAACATTCTGTAAACTGATACTGATGTGCTCTCAAAGCTCCAAAGACCTTTAAATTTAATTCTGCATATAGTTAACTAAAACTATTCACTAAATGGAAATCCTTCACCATGCCCTGAAAATAATTTTGCTTATCAAATTTGTGTTAACTATGGATGAAGTTACATTCAATTTATATGTAAATGACTTGCAGGGAATGTTCTTTAGTTTGTTACATGTTACAGATCACAGCTCCAGTTTAGATTTTGACAAGCCGTGTGTAACTGCCCAGGGAGTAGTTGTTTAGATAAGTCATCTTACATCTGCTAGAGGTGGCAAGGATATTTCATGACAAACTTTGAGCTTTCCGTGGCCTAAAAGAATAAGAGTGGGCGACCCAATCTGTGTTGAATAGGGCAGCATTGAATATCTATTAATAGTCATAGGAACATAAACATTGATATAGATCAGAAACATTTCTTCCCCCAGTCTGCCCTTGTTCCTCAACCTCAATCCCCAACAAGGTCAAAGAGAGAAGCATATTGTAGCGAATTAGAAATGCTAGACCAGGGGAGGCCAACTCCAGTCTTCACGGGCCACCAGCAAGTCAGGTTTTAAGGATATCCCTACTTCCGCAGAGGTGGCTCAATCGGTGGCCCAGTCAAAATGACTGAGCAACTGATGGAGCCATCTGTGCTGAAGCAGGGATATCCCTAATATCTGGCTTATGAGGACTGGAGTTGGCAACCACCTGTGCTAGACCGTCATGATCTGAAGCTGGAAGGTGGGAGGCTGAGGGGAATGGTGAGGAAGGACTGCTTAACGTAAAGGGTGGTGGATCCATGGAATGGCCTCCCAACGGAAATGGTAGGGGCTAATACAGTAAGGGAATTCAAACATGTCTGGGAGAGACACAAGGCTATCCTACATACCAAAGAAAGCCAGGCATCAAATAGGGTCTGAGGTTTCAAAGCAGATAAGAAAATGGGCGGATTGGGTGGGCCAAGTGGAATCTGCCGTCAAACTCGATGTGTCTATGGCTCATTTTAAGAATAATATTTTTCTGATATAGCACTGACAGTGTACGCAGCCCTGTACTGTACATACAATGTTGCCAGCACACCGAGTTTCTGCCCCATAGAGCTTACAATATAATTTTGGTACCTAAGGCTGAGTCCCTGGTGGTCACGGCGGTGCGCACTACGATGTGCATGCCACACACTAGAGCACAGCCCTCTGTGGGGCAAGCCCCAGTGGCTCTGTGCGTGAGGGTGCGCAAAGCGCTGTGACGCATACGCTAGCAGAGAAGACAAAAAATTTGTCTTCCTGTGCCGCGACACGGTCACATGGTCGGCGCGCAGCCAATGCCAGGGCAGATATGTCCCGTCATGGCCATGCCCCCTGTCATGGCCCACCCCGCACTCCGCTAGAGCCCCCCACAGGCCACCGATTGCGGCAGTAGTCTCTGCACGCACCGCCATGCCGCCAGGCGCATGTGCAGCAGGGACGACTGGAGCCATAGCCTATGGCATACACCTTGCCGGTCAGTAAAATGTTGGCCATTGTATTGATGCTGGGAACAGACCATGGTATATATATATATATACAGTGTTCGACAAACCTATACATTTGCTCGCCCCGGGCGAGTGGATTTAACATTGTGGCGAGCTCCTATTGGCCCAAGCAGCACTCGTTTGGTACTAGGTGGCGAGTAGATTTTTTTGTGTGGCGAGTAGATTTTTTGGTGATTTGTCGACCACTGTATATATATATATATATATATATATACACATTAGTGAGGTGACAATATGAGTTATATACAAAACAGTGGCAAAAAAAAGAAATAACAACCGCCATGGTGATGTAATCCCGGTACCACCATCAGGTGTGACCGACCCGCTGAGCGATCCGCCCAGATATAACATCCAGATAAGAGAAATAATTGCTGATGTCACTAATGTATATATACCACTGTCTCTTCTCATAATGTTTTTTGTGATGAAGGTGCTGCAGCCGTACCGAAACGTTGACAATAAACCCAGGCTGACCATAATGGAGTTGGCCAACATTTTATTGATCTGTATTTCTCTAGTGTACCCGACAAGTCGCAAGACTGGCAGCACCCACACTTAATACTTGTATATAATACTAGCTATCTGTAAAGGTGTGTTCCCATACAAAGCTAGACTATGAAGTGCCGATGACAGCGTCAAGCTTTAATACTATTGCTGTGACCGATGCCAGAATCAAGCCTCCAGTGGAAGAATCTGCCCGGCTGAGCAAAGCCACAGATGAAAGAGCAACTGTTACGCTTGTGCTGCCCGCAGACCAGACCCGTCCCCTGCACTGAGGTGGGACATATAGAAACACGAACCCGCAGCGGAGAGAGTGTGTCCAGAGTGTGGTGGTAGCGTAGCCAGCCAGGAAGTATAGGTAAAGTAAGATAGGTACTTGTCGGATCCGGGGCAGTAGGAGTGCCGTAGTGGGTTCCGTAGCCAAGGGTCGAGGATAAGAGAAGTCAGGGTGGTCGTGGTAATAAAGCCGAGTATGAGGGTCTTAGAGGTCAACGTAAAGAGGTGAAAGCCGGGGTCGAGAGCCAGAGAGAGTAATCAGCCCAGCCTGGGTCAAAACCTGAAGGGAGTACAAAACGAAAGCACGGGACAGAAACCACAACTGCTCGAGAGGAGACTATGCAGAGCAATGAGCCAAAGGAAGGACTGGGGTAATAAAGGTAGGTGGTCCAATAGAGGCAGGGGGCAGAGCAGGGGTGTGCCGTGGAGCACTCTGTGGTTGGACGGCATTGTATTTGGTTTTCGGGAACACCTGTGCCGGGGGGTGTGAGTGTGGATGCCGGGGGCATAGCTAAAGGCAGAGTGCAGTGAATAAATTATAGTTGGAGGCGCACGCTCTGTAAGAGAGAGTTGCGCACGTCCCAGCAAGATGGCAGCTGCCTGCGTGTGTGCCGGAGGCGGGCGAGCAGCACCACGGCAGGGATACCGCTGAAGGGAAGATGCGGCGTTGGCAGCGGACCCCGTGGAAGGCAGGGGGGTTCACGTCGTGGCGGACGTGGCCCCTGATTCCTTACAGCGACACGGTTCATATACGGTACACTGAATCAGTGATAGACAGCATTATATTTAAGACCACAGACAGCACAAGAAGTTTTTGGTGATAATTGCGCTGACATTGGAAAGTCGTTAACTAGACTTAATTAGATACATGATTTGCAGTTGGATGGACTTATACTTTCAGTATAATTCAGAATCAAATCCCCGGAGGCTTTCACATAAAAAACATGCCCAACATCATCAGATATAATCCAGAATTTTACAAGAAATAAGACAATATTCAGTGGAATTGACCTGCTGTTCAGAGGCATTGGTGGGAGTGTACCAGTGGTGGACAACTCCAGTCCTCAAGGGGCACCAACAGGTCAGGTTTTAAGGCTATCCCTGCTTCAGCACAGGTTACTTAATCAACGATTCCTGTGCAGGAATATCCGTAAAACCTGACCTGTTTCTGGCCCTTGAGGAGTGGAGTTGCCCACCCTGGCATAGCCTGACCAGTAATAACTTCAGTGAAATGGGTTTAAAAAAAATCACTTTCTTTCCCATCTGTTATTTCTCATTTCATCCTATTTACTGTCAGGAGAAACAGTCCACAGCAATATATTAGAGAATGTATTGCAATGGATTTTACATAACCCACAGCGATACAATGCTTCTACCCCTATGGCATTGAAAGGTATATATCTCAACATCTGTCAAGCTCTGCTTGTCAGACTTCACAAGAACTGAACCAGTACTTGCTATTTCTTAGCTCGCGTTCAATTCCACTGAGCTATCCAGCAACTTCGCTCTATTACTGTGTCCCCTGATATTTGACTTCACTGACTAGTGAGGGACACTCCCAGCTCTCCTCTGATTTATCTTCCAGCTATCAACCCTGATTGGTAGCACTATATATACTTTGAGGTCAGCCTAGGTTAACTGCTGGTACAACCACTTGGACTACTGCCAGATCCTGCTTCTTGCTGAACATGAACCCGTGTTTGCCCCTTGTTCCTATACTCTGACCCTACTAACAGACTTCTTGGCTCCTGAGTCCAGCATTTGTTATCCACCTCGCTTTCATGACTTGGCAGGCCTTGGACCTAGTGTCCACTTGGACCGCCCTGGTCTCAGTCTTTCAATAGATCAACATTTGAGTTCTTCATCGGTGTACTTGATTAGGAGATTGTGGGATATCACAAGTGCCTTCTACTGTAGAACTCTCAGCATCATTGAAAGATATAAAGATGGTCCATTAAAAGGTTTCCCTCAATTAATCTACACTTCTTCAGGATTAACATACACTAGATACTAAACCAGTTGCCCGTACATGTGTCCTATTTGGTCACTATGAGCAATCCATGATTTGATGTTTTTACTTTGCATTTGCGGGATGCAAATTGGCCACAAAACTGTTATTATTATCATTTTAGAGATGATTTGACCTAACTCTTACTGTACCTCATACCACTGATACTGTATGTGCTGCTTCATATAAATGAAATCTCCATTCTGCTTGATTTTAGTATCTATGTTGCCTGAGAAATGTTTTCAATAAATAGCATTTGAACAGTTTCTCTAATCAACACTCTTTATCAAACCAATTTTTGCAAAACGCCAAGAACATCTATATTTTAAGCTGTGGAAAATGCTGACTTCTCGTAAAAAAAAAGTTTTTATTTTTCTTTGTCTGCAAATTACTTTTGTATGTCTTCCAACCTTAAAGCTTTATGGGTTTCTTTACTAGTGTCACGGGAGACTCCTGTGGCGGGTGGGATCTCAGTGGCCGGAACAGCAGGAGCGTAGTAGGGGTCACAATCAGAGGTCCGAGGCAGGCGGCAGATAGCGAAGTCGGGTAACAAGCAGGGGTCCGAGGCAGGCAGCAGATAGCGAAGTCGGGTAACAAGCAGAGGTCGGCAACGAGGAGACTGGAACAGGACAGGGGTGCAGGAGCAGGGACTGAGACCGGGGAGCAGGGACTGAAACCGGGGAACAAACAGGGACAAGCCAGATTACCAGCAAGGGCCTTACTAAGAACAGAATCAAATACAGGAACAGATCAGGATCAAAGACAGAGGCATGTGCAATAGGAGTCTGACTCGAAACAAATGCAATTGAACCAACCAGGAAGCAGAAGCTATAAAGGACAGAGACAGGAGCAACAAGAAGACAGACAGACAGAGGAACCCTAGAGCACACAGAAGGCAGCAGCACACCCGGTGGACAAAGAAGAACTACAGTATGGCTAGGCAGGAGGTCTAGGCGACCCTGACACCTAGTCTCCTACTGTAACTGGGCCATAACTGGTCAGGGCCACCACCAGGGAGGAGTGCCCGGAACAACTGTCCTGGGCCCAGCAGTTGGAGGTGGCCCATCAGGCTGATACCAAAAGTTGGGGCCAACTTATTTGATTGTCTTCCAGCTGGATCCTCCTCTGCCACCCATCTGGCGCATCCTGCACCGCTCATCTAAGACTTCCTTCAGATGGGTTGAGCCTCCAATCTGCCACCCCGAATTCCCAGGTACCCATTAATCTCCTTCCCTGCTCAACAATACATTGCCCCCCCCCCCTCCTCCTCTACTTTCCACTGAATAATCTGGGTCCCAGGTCCTCCCCTTCCCCCTCCTTGGCCTTTAATTTCCAGTGACACTAGCAAAATGTTTGCAAATGAGAGAACATACCAGTAAGTGTTTGTGCCAAACAGACAATTGTGGAAAGATGTACCAGTGCAAATAAAAGTGTGTTTTGGTGCAACGCTTTATTCTGTGATAGATAAGAAGTTTGTTAATGAAGAACCTCCCATTTGCCTCAGTTTGTTAAGCAGAGATTTTCATGCCATCTCAGACCGGATAGATTTGATGGAGCCAATAAAAGGGAATGCAGAAATCATCTCTTCCAAACGACTCCACAAATCACCTTCCAACAAAAAGTGGAGCCAACTCCTTAATTCATTGGCACCGAAACACAAGATGAAAATTATTCTCTTTGCTCCAAAATTACTGGTATACATCTTTCAAGTCTCTCTTAGCATCGGTTTAACAAGGTAGTTTGAACCTATTTTGCCTGTGATACAGGGTAGAGGAGGCCTTAACCCTTTGAGGGCTCTTCAGAGCGTCCACTTTTGTTTCCTGTTGTAAAAGGAGCGCAGAACACGATCTCCCCTAGTTAAAAAAACTCAAAAGGTCCATGACATACAGATGTAGCAAGACGTGCTCTCCTTGTGGCCACGGACAAAATAGGCCCGATTGCAGCCATATAGTAATAAATTCTGCGGCCCTGAAGGATTAACACTGCGGGGGTCCATGCTTTTGAATGGGACCCTGCAGCATTAATTCTTTGTTTGAATGGGCCATCTACAGGTAGAGAATACCACCAGTTGCCTTTCAGATGAGCTGCACAGCTGTCTCCCCATCTGCAGCCATGTCCCCATCTTCAACCATGTCCCTGCAGGCTGAAGGTAAGATACAGGGTTGTACTGCAATTCCTTCCCCTAGATTATGTAGATGCCCTTGTATGGTCTCTACATCATGAGGGGGAGGCTATATGGCCATATTTGGTGATATTCATCATCAAGGGTCTGGGAAGGACATAACTATCCAGCCCCTTGATGATGTAGATCACCAAATATGGCCATATAGCCTCCCCCTTATGACCTAGAGACCCATATAAGGGCATCTACATCATCTAGGGTGATGCAATTACAGTGCAACCCTGTATCTTACCTTCAGCCTGCATGGACATAGTTGCAGATGGGATGAGGGCTGCACAGCTCATCTGGAAGGTGAGTACCGGTACTAGCTCCTAGCTGATGGCCCAAAAGGATTAACTCTGTGGGGTCCCATTCAGAAGCAAAGAAAGTCTACGGAGTTAATCTTCCTGGGCAGCTTGCCATTCTCGGGGCCGTGGGAGCTGTAGCTGCACTGGAACAGTGAAAATGGCGGCCCCATGAACAGTAAGTCTTGTTACACGTCGCTAGGTCATTGTGTCTTGGAGTGCCAGACCCCATGACATACTGCAGGGGCAGCCAACTCTAGTCCTCAAGGGCCACCAACAGGCCAGGTATTAGGGATATCTGTGCTTCAGCACAGATAGCTTTATCAGTGGCTCAGTTTTTATAACTGCACCACCTATATTTGAATTCTCTTACTGTATTAGCCACTACCATCTCTATTTGGAGGCCATTCCATGGATCCACCACCCTTTACGTTAAGCAGTCCTTCACCATTCCCTTGAGCCTCCCACCTTCCAGCTTCAGATCATGACGGTCTGGCACAGGTGGTGGCCAACTCCAGTCCTCAAGAGGCAGGTATTAGGGATATCCCTGCCTCAGCACAGATGGCTCAACCAGTGGCTCAGTCATTTCTGACTGAGTCACTGCTTGAGTCATCTCTGCTGAAGCAGGAATATACATACAACCTGACCTGTGTGTGGCCCCTGAGTTGGTGGCTCGAAGGGTTAAGAGACACCCACATTATAATGGGATGTATACATTTCTGTGCCTCTGTCCATTCAAAATAACTCTGGATAAATATTAATATCAATTCAAATATAGTATGAGTATCTTTGTCAATGAAAAATCACGAACTGTAGGTTCCACTCGTTGGGCGACTTTTTTCAACCTCGTACTATGTAAGAAAGAAATACTGCCTGAAAAAATGCAAGGAATGTATCAACCTCTTTCTATTACCAACATTTCATTTGTCACAGATTATTAAACAACACAAAGAATGCATTATACAGTAGCTTAGCAAAAAATAAATGACACTGTACCTCTGTCTCGTTCTGGGTACATGCAATTTGCTGTAGAAATGTCTGCCTGTGTTTGCAAAATGAAAAACATGTTCAGACTGCTAAGATTAAAAAGTAATTATAAACACTTTGTCAGTACTAATATTTGCAGCTAATTTGATTTTCAGTACATTAAATATTAAATCTGAGTACAATTATAACAAGTTATGTGACTAGCTCTAGCTCTGATTGTGTCCTTTTTATATTACCTTTTTTTTTCCTTTAAAAGCGTATTAAATGAGTTTGAATGTTTTGTAAAGCAGATGAAAGGCGTGTGAAGCTGAGATAAAGAACCCTGAATATGATTATTTAGTGTTAATACAGATCGCTTTTTGTCTGTGTTGAGCGGTTTCATTGTGGCATTATACGTCTTTAAGGATGAAAAGACGTCTAACTCCAATTAATTAGTATGAATTGAAAGCATCAATTAGAAAATTACCAGTCACTGTTAATGTATAAAAGTGAAATGTACACTGCAGAAATAATATGTTTAGCCCCAAACAATAGCACATGGCTTTGTATCTGATAAGGACGGAGTGAGTGTACTCAGGGCCACCAACAGCGGGGGACAGAGGGTACTGGCGTCCCGGGCCCTGTGAGTCAGGGGGGCCCGGGTCCCCTGCGCGGCCGTGCCACTCAATAAATCCCGTCGCTCGGTCACCACGGGGTGACAGGATATAGCGTGCTCGCGATGCGCCAGGCAGCACGCGCTTCTCTGCAAAGGGAAGATAAAAAAATCTCCCCCCTCTCCTGATTGGCTGACGCATACTGGCACGCTGCCAGGATTTTGTTTTTGGCCCGCAGCAAGCTCTATCTTAGCTTGCATAGCGAGTTCCGCCTCTTCCTGCATGGAGCAAGTCAGGTGAGTACTGATCCATGCCTCTCTTGCTTCCCCCTTGTCCCCCTGCTCCACTTTCACCCCCCCCTGCTCTGATTTCCCCCCCTTACGATTTTCCCCGTGTGTATGTGAGAGTGTCTGAGTGTGTGTGCGTGTCTGAGTGAGTGTGTGTGTCTGAGTGAGAGTGTGTGTGTGATTTTCCCACCCTGCTCCGATTTCTCCCCCCTTTACTCTGATGGCCCCCTCTTGTGTATGTGAGAGTGTATGTGAGAGTGTATGTGAGAGTGTATGTGAGAGTGTCTGTCAGAGTGTCTGTCAGAGTGTCTGTGAGAGAGTGTCTAAGAGAGTGTCTGTGAGAGAGTGTCTGTGAGAGAGTGTCTGTGAGAGAGTGTCTGTGAGAGAGTGTCTGTGAGAGAGAGTGTGTGAGAGAGTGTGTGAGAGAGTGTGTGTGAATGAGAGTGTATGTGAGTGAGAGTGTCTGAGAGAGAGAGTGTCTGAGAGAGAGTGTCTGAAAGAGAGAGTGTGTCTGAGAGAGAGTGCTGAGAGAGAGTGTCAGAGTGTGTGTGTGAGAGAGTGAGAGAGAGAGTGTGTGTGAGCGAGAGAGTGTCTTATGTTAACTGCCCTATACCTACACCGAAATAACTATACTGTATTCTTCCAGATCTGACACTCAAGCTTCACACGGGAGGAATCAGAATCCCCCCTAACCTAGAAGACAGGTTGGGAACACCCCAGTCCCATACTGAATCCCCCCCAGGCCTTTTGTCACATAGGATGTAGCATTGGGTATCTTTGTCTTTTGTTGAAAATATTAAAATAAACAGATTGCATTGTAATGTTTTTTTATTAACAATTTATTTTACGCGGTAGGTGCGCTGTGGGTGGGGGGGGGGCCCTACTCCTTTCATTTGTCCTGGGCCCCATGATTTCTGTTGGCGGCTCTGAGTGTACTATACCAGAGGTGGCCAACTCAAATCCCCAAGGGTCACCAACAGGCCAGGTTTTACGGATATCCCTGCTTCAGCACAGGTGGCTCAATCAGTGGCTCAGTCGTTGACTGAGCTTCTGATTGAGCCACCTGTGCTGAAGCAGGGATGTCTTTAAAACCTGGCCCTTGTGGACTGGAGTTGGCCATTCCTGCGCCATACAGACACAGTACTTTGAATGTACTAGCATTTTCCCAGCGCGATTTACTAAAGATATTCCAGTAAGTGGGCTAGATTCACTACATATTGACTGGAATCTTGGTAATTTCCTTAAATAAAGGTTGTAGACACACAAACCTGTTAAACTAGTAATAACTCCATACATTGGGACACAAGTAGAGTGCAGGACAAATATCCACTGACCTAATTGGGATTAAGCGGGGGTTCAGACCTTCTATTCAAACGCTCCTGTTTGATTGTAGTTGTTAGTTGAGATAACGTTGGATTTTATCTTTCTGCTTTTTCTATAAAGCTTTCCAGGGTCAATTTCAACGTGCGGAGCGTTTGTTGAGATTCTTTTCAAATGACGTAATTGTTGTCTTATTAACAACTATGATCTGTCTATATGTGAGTGGAGATTAATATGTACGTGTGTATTCACGTGTGTAGATGCTTGTATAGTATACAGTATCTCGGGTAAACAATTTCATTATTGATGAAAGATTGATGATGGGTGAAAGCATTATTGATGTATTAATTGTAGTAAGGCGGCTTTTTCATTTCCTTTTTTTTTGGTATATCCATTTTTTGGTGGAGTAACGTTGCCTGCCATATTGCAAATAAGATAATGTTTTGGTTGCTACTCTGAGAAAAGAAAGAATTGCCGGCGCCAAATCGTCGTTGGGAGATTATTCTGTGTTTAGAGCTGTCTGTTTGGTTGTGGAGGACATTGGCAGCAGTTGTTGCGTAGGCTGTGGGGGGAAAGGAGAGGAAGAGGAGCAGCGATTTCGGTAACACCGCAGCGTGTGATGTCACATCCACCCGGAAGTTCCGTTTTTTGTGCGACCCAACATCCATCCCCCACATGAGGCAATCCCTAAAGGAGCTCCAGTTATCATCAGAGAGGAGCACCTGAGCGATCTTCAGCTTCACTGCTTTTACCATCTACTGTCCTGTAAGTATGGTTTCAATTTTACCCCTCTGGACATAAGTGCTGTATCCTCCGGAACCCAGTATTTCAATGTTAATAAATAGCTTTTTTTTAGGATTATAGCTTTGCTAGTGTCTGTCTGTGATTGTGTGTTATGTTTGTGATGTGTGAGTTTTTAATGTTTTAATGTCAACTTTTTTGGCGTACTGCACTATTATCTGTTTGTTTTCTTCTCTTTTTTACATATTGCACTATTATTTGGTGTGAGCCGTTCGTTGACCCATTCACTGCCTGTTTGTTCAAGGACACTTTTGGGACTTTTCAAGAGACAGTTTGGTTATTATTATTTAAAGGACTGATTTGGCGCCGGCAATTCTTTCTTTTCTCTGTGGTTCATCTTCTGACTGTACAGTCAGTATTTGCCAGGCTGCCTGCAATATTTATTTCAAGTATTGTTATCATTTATATTATCTTTTAGCGCTGTTTTGCACCGTCTTTTTTTCGTTGGTTGCTACTCTGCTAATATACATGTATGCGCATTTTAGTTTTGTATCTGGGGTCAACATGACGATCTCAGGATCGGTTATTTCTCGCCGTGCGTCTGACATCTGCCGAAATTACGCTCGTTAACGTATCTGACGTGTCAGCGATGGCGTGTGATACCCGGATCAGTAGCGAGTATTTAGGTGAGTTTATACCGACCCATTGATGCTCCTTGATAAAGCACCTGTGTGTGAAACGCATAGGAGAACACAATGCCTCCTTTTTAGCAACGTAGAATACAGGAATTATTTGTGCTGACTACATTCCCGTCTCCTTGAGCTGTGAGCGGCCTCCACTTGTCCCCGCTGGCCCTGAGCATGCTCATGCTTGGAGAGCACTCCAAGCATGAGCGCCGGGTGTCCTGGCATATATGCGCGGGGGGGGAGGGGGGGCATTGAGCGCGCTGGAAAGTATAATTTTTTTGTTTACCCGAGCGCGGGTAAGCGTGTGTGCACGCGCACGAGCGCCGCACACACCGCGTGAGCCGGGACTTACATATATATATATATAAATATATATATACACATATCTATAAATGTAAGTAACCGCCGCCCGCTCAGCGCTAGCGGGGACGCAACTTTAGATTGACTGCCGCAGCGGTCTCCTCCCTTCAGAAGTGCCTCCAAGCCCGAACCAAGCTCCGGACTCTGGACTTCCCGTAGTTAACTCTAAGGATCCTCATGATCTGGCTTATCCAGGTCAAAGGAGAACGCATCTGCTTCAATCAATGCCAAATTGTGGATACCTCACCCCCCAGACTTTTAGATAATTTTTTCCTGTGTCATTAACTAAGCTTGTTAATTTTTCCGAATTCTGTTCCGAATTTTTGGGATATTTGGAATTTCAGATTGTTTCCACAATGCTGTGATCTCGCATCTCGTAGCAGTTGTAAAATGTGCAATTAACTTGTTAGCTGCTTTAGAGATTCCCGGCAATGGCCTATTCAATAAGAACAGCCATGGATCCGGGGGAATTGCGAGATCAAATATTCTCTGTACCCAATTTCTGATTTCCTCCCATAGTGAAGTGATTGATATTTTAGGGACAGTTTAAGGATGTGTCCGCCTTATAGAAGATTTATCTTCCATCGTAAAAGTGATCCTGTGACCTATTCAACACCCATCCCAACCATTCCAAATACCCAGCCCAATCACTCCCAACACCCAGCCCAATCACTCCCAGCACACAGCCCAACCACTCCCAACCCTTAGCCCAACCACTCTCAACACCCAGCCCAACCACTCCCATAACCCAGCCCAGCCATTCCCAACACCCAGCCCAACCACTTCCAACACCCAGCCCAACCACTTCCAACACTCAGCCCAACCACTCCCATCACCCAGCCCAACCATTCCCAACACCTAGCTCAACCACTCCCAACACTCAGCCCAACCACTCCCAGCACCAAGCCAAACCAACCGCAACACCCATAATAACCACACCCAAAACCCAGAACAACTACTCCCATCACCCAGCCCAACCTCTCCCAACACTCAGCCCAACCACTGCAAGCACTCAGCCCAACCACCCGTAACACCCATCCCAACCACTCCCAACACCTAGCCCAACCACTCCTATCACCCAGCCAAACCACTCCCATCACATAGCCCAACCACTCCCAGCACCAAGCCCAACCACCCGCAACACCCATCCCAACCACTCCCAACACCCAGCTCAACCACTCCCAACACCTAGCCCTATCACTTCCATCACCCAGCCCAACCACCCCAGCACCCATTTCAACCACTCCCAGCACCCAGCCCAACCACTTCCAACACCCAGCTCAATCACTCCCAGCACTCAGCCCAACTACCCGCAACACCCAACCCAACCACTCCCATCACCCAGCCCAGCCATTCCTAACACCCAGCCCAACCCCTCCCAACACCTAGCCCTATCACTTCCATCATCCAGCCCAACCACTCCCAGCACCCAGCCCACCCCCTCCGAACACCTAGCCCTACCACTTCCATGATCCAGCCCAACCACTTCCAGCACCCATCTCAACCACTCCCAGTACCCAGCCCAACCACTCCCAACACCAAGCTCAATCACTCCCAACACCCATCCCAACCACTCCCAATACCCAGCCCAACCACTCCCAGCACTCAGCCCAACCACCCGCAACACCCATCCCAACCATTCCCAACACCTAGCCCAACCCCTCATATCACCCAGCCAAACCACTCCCATCACCCAAACCACTCCCAGCACCCTGCCCAACTACACGCAACACCCATCCTAACCACTCCATCACCCAGCCCAGCCATTCCCAAAACCCAGCCCAACCACTCCCAACATCTAGCCCTATCACTTCCATCACCCAGCCCAACCACTCCCAGCACCCATCTCAACCACTCCCAACACCCAGCCCAACCACTTCCAACACCCAGCTCAATCACTCGCAACACCCATCCCAACCACTCCCAATACCCAGCCCAACCACTCCCAGCACTCAGCCCAAACACCCGCAACACCCATCCCAACCACTCCCAACACCTAGTCCAACCACTCTTATCACACAGCCCGACCATTCCCAGCACCCATCTCAACCACTCCCAGCACCCAGCCCAACCACTCCCAACACCCAGCTCAATCACTCCCAACACCCATCCCAACCACTCCCAATACCCAGCCCAACCACTCCCAGCACTCAGCCCAAACACCCACAACACCTAGCCCTACCACTTCCATTACCCAGCCCAACCACTCCCAGCACACAGCCCAACCACTCCCATCACTCAGCCCAACAAATCCCAACACTCAGCCCAACCACTCCCATCACCCAGCCCAACCATTCCCAACACAAAGCCCAACCACTCCCAACACTCAGCCCAACCACTCCTATCACCCAGCCCAACCACTCCCAGCACCCAGCCAAACCAACCGCAACACCCATCATAACCACTCCCAAAACCCAGCACAACTACTCCCATCACCCAGCCTGACCACTCCAAACATGCAGCCCAACCAAATTAATAAAGGGGATGGACAATCTAACTTATGAGGAGAGGCTATCTAAATTAGATTTATTTACATTAGAAAAGAGGCACTCAGCCCAACCACTCCCAGCACTCAGCCCAAACACCCGCAACACCCATCCCAACCAAATTAATAAAGGGGATGGACAATCTAACTTATGAGGAGAGGCTATCTAAATTAGATTTATTTACATTAGAAAAGAGGCGTCTAAGAGGGGATATGATAACTATATACAAATATATTCGGGGACAATACAAGGAGCTTTCAAAAGAACTATTCATCCCACGGGCAGTACAAAGGACTCGGGCCATCCCTTAAGGCTGGAGGAAAGGAGATTTCATCAGCAACAAAGGGTTCTATACAGTAAAGGCAGTTAAAATGTGGAATTCATTACCCATGGAGACTGTGATGGCAGATACAATAAATTTGTTCAAAAAAAATGTGGACATCTTTTTAGATGGGAAAGGTATACAGGGATATACCAAATAAGTATACATGGGAAATATGTTGATCCAGGGATTCATCTGATTGCCAATTCTTGGAGTCAGGAAGGAATTCATTTTTCCCCTTATGAGACATCATTGGATGATATGACTCTGAGGTTTTTTGTTTGCCTTCCTCTGGATCAATAAGTAAGTATAGATAAAGGATAAAGTATCTGTTGTCTAAATTTAGCATAGGTTGAACTTGATGGACGTACATCTTTTTTCAACCTCATCAACTATGTAACTATGTAACCACTCCCAACACCTAGCCCAACCACTCCTATCACCCAGCCCAACCACTCCCAACACCTAGCCCTACCACTTCCATCACCCAGCTCAATCACTCCCAACACCCATCCCAACCACTCCCAATACCCATCCCAACCACTCCCAACACCTAGCCCAAGCACTCCTATCATGCAGCCCTACCACTTCCATCACCCAGCCCAACCACTCCCAGCACCCATCTCAACCACTCCCAGCATCCATCTCAACCACTCCCAGCACCCAGCCCAACCACTCCCAATACCCAGCCTAACCACTCCAAGCACTCAGCCCAAACACCCGCAACACCCATCCCAACCACTCCCATCACCCAGTCCAACCATTCTCAACACCCAACCCAATCCACAGACCAAAGAAATTGGCCAATCCACGGCGGATCCAAATTCGTCCCCAAAATTCACCCATCTCTACCCTAGACCAATGCAAGAAATGTCTTAATAATGTAGTTGGAAAGAGAAAAAAATACATCCTATTATAATATATACACACTGTCCTCTCCTACCTCATTCCTCATAATAATGCTCACCAAATTGCAAGCTGATTCACACAGGAACAAAATAGACAAAAAAGCAGCTTTATATACAGTATTAACAAAGGCTGGGGATGCTTGCATTTTACTGCCAAGGGAGCATTTGTATACCATTTAGACTTATGTTTACAATTATTTAAAAAAAAAAAAGAAAGTATATACAGAATAGACACTTATTTCATAATGATGCCTGATATGCAGGATGTAAATAGCCAAAGATTTTCAAATTGCCATTTATTACATTGAACATTTCTTAAGCTTTCCCCGTCTCTGAAACTGACCAACATTGTTCTATTGTTTCCATCTAGTGGTGAAAGCTTTCTAATAATATTGTCATTATTTCACCATTTGCACAATGCAACATTTTCTTCTAGCTAAATAATTTCTTTTTTTGTTTCACTAAATCCTACGTGAATGCAAAAAATGTTCACCGCATTTCCGAGCAGAAATTACTGAGAGGGTTATTCATTAAACTGAGACTCAATGGAAGTGTCTGTGCGATCGTGCCCTGATCTGCACTTTTGCAGTTAAATGATAACTTCCGTAATCTTCCTTAGAAGTAAGTTATTTGGAGCTACTGTAGCAATGGTCTTATCTTTAAATGAAAATGTCTTTCTTACCCTCTAAGCCATCGGTGGCCAAACCCAGTCCTCAAGGGTCACCAACAGCTCAGGTTTTCAGGATGACCCTGCTTCAGCGTCAGAATGAGCCAACTGTGCTGAAGCAGGGATATCCTGCAAACCTAACGTGTTGGTGACCCTTGACGACTGTATTTGGACACCTCTGCTCTAAGCCATTACAGAATTGAATATTAATTGCAATTTGCTTGTTGAAAATCGTAACTGTCATTTGTGTAACAATTACACACAGGCAGCGTTACATTTCTACGCCCGTTAATGAGATGCAAGAGACGCCTTCCCCCTAACATCGCAAGTGCGCTAAATGCCATTCAGGTTAGCGCTGGGATGTAACATTCGGTTATTTAGATCAGACCTAAAGATGGCGTTACTTCCATCCAGACCCTGAAACATAGGTTTTCCTGGAGCAGAAACGTAGATTTCTGGGTCTACATGGGAATAACCCGACCTTTAGGTGTTGCGCCATGTTATTTGAAGTTAATGCAAGGTACTGTAGTGCTAATTTGACGTGATATTAAGCCTGTGCTAATGGCACATACAATAGCTGTTGTTTTTGCATATACAGTGATTAGCGTCAAACTCAGGGAAAATACCGTCTGTTACTATTTTAGTTACCCTTCTGTTATTTGCCCTGATTTAATGCAGTTTAGTGTATCTGGGCCTAAGTGCATTTAATCCTCTAGAATAAGATGGAACACACGGAATAAGGTTCTTTATCTTAGTGTGTTAAGAACAATAAGGTTTAATAGCACAATGTCAGGGTTTAGTTATAGATTGGTGCTGTTCAACATGATACTGCAGTACCTAATTCCCAATCAATAGACATATTTAATGAACTCAGCATTACACTGCATTTCGCTTATGTGAACTGATTGCTTTAAATTAGCTTACATGGCATTGAAAAATGCTAACGATCTCATTCAGTCAGAAAACACTATTTTTTTGGCTCATGTAAAGTAGGTTGATCAATTCTTTTTTTACCTAATGTATATTCCACTAGGCAAAACCATTAGAGCAGGGTAACACTTATCTCTACCGATGCGACAGGAAATAATGAGGCTTTTCTTGTATAGTATGGTAACTGTGTTCCCAGTAATAACTAACTTGTATGGGTATTAAAATCAACCACTATACAGTATATCCATGTAAAACAAAAGAATAACTTAACACTATCACAGATTATAGGTGCAATTCCACATGGTCGGCCAGTTGAATTTCTTCAAGGCCTCTGAGTGGGGGAGGAGTTTGTCAATCAAGTGTTTTTTTTCCCCTTATCCCACCCCTGTCCTTATCCGGAAACCAATAAAGAGGTGGGGAGGTGGGGAGGTGGAACTCTGGCTGTACAAAGCACTTGCTGAATACACAGTGACATCACACAGTGGCATCACACAGTGAAAGAAAAAAATGGACTAAACAGTCCCAGGATCTGTGTAACAGGTTATTAGACAAAGGTAAAATATGTTTATATACAGCTCAAGTTTCATTGGTAGAGCCAAGTATGGAAACTTTTGATAAGTTCTTACAACAAGCTTGATCAGTAATCTATTGAATAAACACTCAAGATTTAGTAGATGCCACATGAGGGGCTTAACTCCAAGTGGGATTTATGGTTACTAGGGGAAGATGTAGCCTGTAAAGCTGTTCTATCCTGTTCACCACCACACTTATAGGAGGTACTACTGTACTTAGAGTGTAATAAAAATAATAGGAGATCACAGTATGCAACATTGAAACATAACTCCAAAAATAGGTAGTACTCACTGATAGTTGAGATTCTTGGCTCCAGGGCGTACATGCAGCAACGGAAATGGTAATTGTGTAATCCAAGGTGGAAAAAAGCGGTGCACAGCATGCGGAGGGAAAACGGAGTATACAGCAATTCCAAATTGATTACAAATAATTTATTTGGGGGATGACATAGGGGACCTCAAGGTAGATGGTTATATGAAGCAACTCTGACGTGTTTCGGGCGTCACCTGCCCTTTGTCAAACAGTATCTTCGACAAAGGACAGGTTACGCCCGAAACGCGTCAGAGTTGCTTCATATACCCATCTACCTTGAGGTCCCCTATGTCACCCCCCAAATAAATTATTTGCAATTAATTTGGATGTGCTGTACTCCATTTTTCCTCCGCATGCTGTGCACCACGTTTTTCAACCTTGGATTACACAATTAACATCGCACAGCGACATCACACAAAAGGAAATCAAACCACTCCCAAGTCTAACTAGGAAAAACACGTCTAGGGATCAGATTTGGGTAAAACGTGTATTAATCACCCAGATGAGACCAATTATCAATTACTGGGATTAGTTCACCTTGGTCCATGGAGAGGTTGTCCCTTCAAGTGAAACTGCAATACACATTGACTTACTGCACGACACACTTTATTCGAGCAAATACCCGGTATGTACCTGGCAGATACCTGGAATGCGCTGCTCCTCACCTCTGACAAGCCCCGTTGCATTTGCCTTCCCAGCCTGGGTTCATGCCTGGCTGACGGGCGGCTGATCTGTTAAATGATAATGATTAGGATTTAATAGGCTGCAATGCTTCGCGTGTCTACCAGATGGCATAAATTCATGAATTGTAATGCAGTATATATATATGTACTGTGCAGTATTGCAGCCAGCGGGAATAAAATGCTTCAATCCCTGCTGGAAAATAACTCAATGCACTCGGGCAGAAAACAGTCACAAACCTCAATACACCCGGGTATACCCGAATTCGTGGGACTAGCCAAGCTCGAATAAAGTGTGTCGCCAGTGTAATGCTTTAGTGCATATAGAGAGGAACCTACCATGGAGCAGTTGGTGGTATGGGATTTGCGGTATAACATAGAAGAAAAAAATTATTTTTACTGAGTCGGATTGAAGCTGGGTGTCTCTGGAGCTGACCCGCATCATTATCAGCTCCGGAGATCCCCTGCTTCAATCATATGTAATAAAAGTACATTTAGTGGTAGCTTCATTAACTAACCGCCAAGGTAATAAAGGGGTTATATACCAGTACCTGGTTTATTGGGGGAAGAAAAGGGTGAGTGAAGGTGGTATTTGGGCCTAGTGGGTGTTTAGGCTTACTGGGACGGTTGCAAGATGACTTAACCCTTTCATTACCTTAGTGGTTACTATTGCTAAGGTAATGAAGGGGTTAACCCCTCCCGTTACCCACCCGGTAGGCCTAAACACCCACCACAGGCCAAATACCATCTTCACCTACCCCCTCTACCTCCAGAAAATAAAACACAATACTACCCAATATACCCATTTATTGCCAGTGGGTCAACTATGCACTCAATGGGAGCAAAGATAACCACAATGGCAATGAATGGGCACCCTACTATTCACATCCTCTACACCCAACAACACTACCCACTAACACATACGGAACAGTACTGGGCAAAATCCCTATTATCTAGATCTGGGTAATAGCTAATTACCCATTAAAAATAAAACATCCAGCCAGCATAAAATAAATTAAAGTTCTACATACCCCTGCCAGGATGAAGGCTGTCCTCATCCTCATCACCATTCTCCTCATCCTCATCACCATTGTCAGTGGGCAGCAACATTACAATAAAAAACCACTGGCCACTAACCTTTAGCGGTTAGTAACCGCTATAGTAATTGTGTTAAACCCCCTCCTTCACTACCCATCCGGCATCCTAACCACCCTCTCTGGGGAAACTACCCCCACCCACTTTAAATGTCTCAGTGGTAAACCATGCCCCCAATATGGGCTTGGAATGCCACAATGGCAGTGAATGGGCAAGTTAAAAAAAGCCACAAAATAAAACACATGACATTTAAGTAAAAACAAGCAATTCATCATGAAGCCATTAATTGTGATTGTGGTAAACCATGCCCACAATATGGGCATGGATTGCCACAATGACAATGAATGGGCAAAAAATAAATAAAAAATACAATACATAATTAAATAAAAACAAGCATTTGCCAAAAAATAAATTGATTGTCACTGTGCTCACCTGTACCCAGAAAGGGGCATAGATAAGGACATTGGCAGTCAATGGGCAACCTAAAAAAAAATACACAATTAAATAACATACAATCAATGTGTTTCTTACCTTTGATGACTTCACCCTCCGAATCCTACTCGGGCGGCACCAACTCTTGATCCACAACACAAGCCGGTGCAAAGAAGTCTACGTTCATATGTTGATTGAAGAGATATCTCCGGTAAGTTCTTAACCGAAACCCCCTTTCTTGTTTTGTTTTGCTAAATCAGTGATTCCCAGCAGGGGGTCCGTGCGGGGTCTCCAAAGGGTTCGCCAAAAATAATCTGTACTGACGTCTCCCAGGCAGTATAGCGGGGTCCTGAGCCCATGTGCCCACTTAGTAAGGCCCCAAACTGCACCTTTGTGTGGGAGGTATCGCTGTCACTTACTGTAAGAGTTTTCAAAGTCGCTATCCACAATGCTTTGCATTCACATTAGCCAGGCACTGTTGGGTGTGACTTTGGAAGCTCACACAGTGACTGACAGCTGTACCCCCATAATGCCTGCACACACTGAGGGGCAGTTTGGAAATATTAAACTTGTGTTTCCCCCACAAGCTCAGGACACTATACTGTCTGGGATCGGTCACACAGCTTTATTAGATTGGGATCTGCTGGTCTCAATGTTTATGTATAATACACTTTTGAAGTTAATTTTTTTATGGTTCCCTAGGGGTCAATTAAGAAGGATTGGAAGTTTTTTTATCACCATTCAATAGAACACAAAAAAAAGGTTTGACTGTGATACCAGCAAGTTTTCAGGGGTAGAGAGATTAGTGAATTTTGGGGGTGAATTTGGATCCGCAGCAGATCGTCCGGTCCCTTTGGTCCGCGGATTTCAGCGGATCAATCTAAAAAAGGGCGATTCGCGTTTTTTTTTTATTACCAATACACATTGTAAAATCCAATCCGTGGATTCCGCAGTCCATTGGTGGTTTCTTAAAAATCCGCGACGAATTGCTGAATCCGCAGATTGGATTCCAGAAATCCATCCATGTATGCATTGGCAGTTTTTGATTAATTCGCGTGGATTAAAACTGACTAAGTCCATTTGCGTATTTTACACGGCGAAACGGATTTTGGGGGGGAAATGCAAGAAAATCCGGGAAATGGATCTGGGACGATTCGACTTTCTCTAGTATACACCTTAATCATGTGGTTTTTAATTTATATTGGGTGGTGCATTCTTTATCATAACCAAACCTAGAGATACAGCCGAAGCCTTTGTGTCAAACAAATGATGTCAATCTATTGCTCTTTCATTTTAAACTTCCTAAAAGCCAGAAGTTTATAAAGATTGTGTAGTGCTGGAGTGCTAATATCATCAGAGAGTTTATAAAAAAAAACACACTTTGCTGTCTGTTATACGGCTTTTGTAATGGGAAATGATTAAAAAAAATAATGTATGTTTGTGAGAGGATATAAATTAAATGATGTAGAAAGATTAAATAAGGAACTATTATTCACATAATAAAGGGACCAGGGTACACAGGCTGAAATGCTCATTGACCATACATAAAACAAATAAAAATAAGTACTTTATCACTAGAGATAGTGATTCATTGATTCATTGATTCAGTGATTTCATTTTTTTTTTCATATTCTCTAACTTTCTTCCAATTTGTTTTTTTTTTTTTAATAAATTTCAAAACATTTTTTTTATATTCTCCTGTTTAAGAAATGTGCGCATTATTTCTGACCTCTAACAAATAAGTGAATAATTGTAAATTCCCAAAATTCGAATTTTGGTTACAAATGGGCCCTCTACCTGCTACCTCCAGAAGTTTTGACAGTAAATATTAATAATAGCTTCAAATAGGACTAGATCTCGTCACCCCTAGATTGAATTATAACTAGACAGACACTAGCAGCAGGAAGGGTGTAACTGTTGCAATATGCACTTACCCAGGAACATCAAGTCCTTGCCACTGTTGGACATAGGCTACTGGGCTTGATAGACACTTGCGTTCACTGAAATAAAGATAATTTCAAAGCAGCTACTGTATATAAACATCTGTATGGTTTTATCAAAAGCTCTTTTGTGCTTTAGCAGAAAATACACGGTACAGCATGAATTTAAACCTAATTTAGGAACATTCATGGTGTCTATAAATCTAGTGTCAAAAGTAGAATTTTAAAAACCTATCCCAATTAACTTTGCAAAAGTACAGGCTGTATATTTGAGACAGCAAATGTATAACGTTGAGATTCATAGAAGCAATAGCTTGTATAAAAAAATAAAAGTATCTTCAATTAATGTACTTCGACACTTTCCGTTCTTGGCTGCAAAGCATAACATTGTGAATACTTCACGTTTTCAACTCTCAAGCTGTCTGCGAAAACATTTATTAATATTAATTAAAAAGTAACAAATTGTAGAGTAATAATATTACCAACTGGTGGAAAAAGTGCAGACATTTTGACAGTCAGTTTTGAATTTCATTACAAGATGGTAGTGACAGAACCCAAGAGACTATTTCTACTTTACCAAAGAAATAGGTCACAGATTCAATTATAGCCACTGAAGCGTGGACTCAATCTATCATGGCAAATTAAGTACATTTTAGCAACCTACTTTCCTTTAAAAATTTTATAGACACTTTCACTGGAAGAAGAAATACTGTCGCAAAATAAATTACATACTGAGTTCCTTAAGTTCCAAAAGCATTTGTGGATATTTAAAACACTTTCAAGGCAATTTTCATGAAATAGCAACCAAACCAAACCATTGTATATTTTCTCTCCCTTATGGCTCAAATAATATTTAGCGCAAGAAGTGATTTTTTTTTTTAAATTCACAATCTTTTAATTAAATATTATATTCAGGGAATATTGTTAAGTTTATTTTAAAGAGTCTTTCCTATAAGGAACAAAGGTAATTAATCCCAATGTTACAAAATAAATAAAAATAATAGTAGTAATAATATTATATTAACACTTTAATGGGTTAGATTTAGATAACTGCAACAATTTGAAAAAATTAAAAAATTAAAATCAGCCAAGTATACACATCATTTTTACGTTTTAATCAATGTAATGCTCTCCAACAGACTACAAGATATAGATATATATAAAAAGAAACATGTATTCATTGTGTATAGGACACTTAGACGTGACATAATAATTACACATTTATAAAGAAGCCAATTCCATTGGAAAGCTATTTTATAAAGGCTTGATCTTAACGTTGGACCTGCCTTCTTAATAAGTAGAAATTCAGTTTTATATTAATTGTGTTGGGTGAGGGATATAGCGCCATATTTACTAAGCGGTGCTACTCTAGAAGAAGCCTACCGGCATTGGAGAATACCTTGTGCCCACTGAAGAGACTGGGACAGAGGATGACTTCTGACGCCCGGGTACACCTTGTGGCCTATTGAAGAGAATGGTCCAGGAGATGCCTTCCAGCACCGGAGGACACCTCGTGGCATATTAAAAAGAATGGGCCTGAAGATGTCTTCGAGCACCAGTAATGTTTTATTGAGTAGCACTACTTGGTAAAACATGGCCCTCATTGGTGTGCGTTTTATTGACTCGTATATCAGGGACCTAAATGAGTAACTTAGTAGTAAACACATTGGGGCCTATGCAGTAAAGGTTCATAAGAAAAATCGCCGGGCCATTTAAATCGCTATTTTTGTGAGCGTTGCTATCACGGTATTCAGAAAGCGTCGATTACCTGTGATAACAAAATTCTCAAAACGGACGAGTTGCTGGTGGCGTGAAGATTGCCTCTCAGAAAAGGCCTAACCCAGCGATTCCTTTCTGCTGCAGTGAGAGCTACTCAGAAAGAGCTGTCTCTCCCTGTGCAAATCTAGCCCGAAATTTATGCTTTATGATATATATTTTATTACTACTGTAGATGAGCAAGGGGTCTCTGGAGCAGAACCACGTTGATTTCAGGTCCCGGGACCCCCTGCTTCCCAAGATACAGGCCCCGTTATGGGGTGCCAGTATCTCATATGCATTTGATTCCCACGGTCACGTGACGCGGACATTTACATGCATAGGCGATACCGGCACCCCATAACGGGGGGGTCCCTGAGGCTGAAATCAAAGCGGTTCAGCTCAGGAGACCCCCTGTTCCCACACACTATTAATAAATATTAAATTAAAGCAGCTTCATTACCTTTACGGATATCCGCTAAGGCGATGAAGGGGTTAAACCTTCCCGCTACCCACCCGGTAGGCCTAAACACCCATCCTTGAGGCTTCTACCCCCTTCACCCACCACTGCTACCCACAATAAAACAAAATACTCACAACAGGCCCACTACCCACCTCCCAGGCCCCCAATACAATATCTAATAAACACCAAGACACAATCCACCCACCCCCTGTGCCCACACATAAAACCATTCTTTATTATTTTACACACAGGATACATACCAGCGGGGGTCCCCACGGGTGTCTGCAGGCCCCACAGTGCACCCCGGGAAGTACCCACAGCAGTCTAGGACCCCTTGGGTGGTTCTCACAGAGGGTCTAGGGCCCTCTGGTTGTTCCCACAGGGGTCTGGGAGGCTTCGGGTAGTCTGCACAACTGTGGGGCCCCCGGTTCTTCCCTGCAGGTGTCCCCTGTGGGGCCCCGTGTGGTCCTAGTGGACATCCAGGGGTCATCAGGTGGTCCCCGTGGGTACCTGCTGTCCTGCGGTACCAATCCTGTTTGTAAAAGAACAAAAACATGGCCTACATTTGAATAAATACACACCCCTCCCAACAAACACATACAGTACAGTAATGGGCAAAATAACTATTATCCAGATATGATAATAGATTATTTGCCCATTATTAAACACAACATTAGCGATGCAGCATAAATAAAGTAAATACAAACAGTTCTACTTACCCCTGGCAATGTGAAGGGTGTCCTCGTCAGCTTACTGCAGGTCCATATCCTCCAACGTCAGCAAGAGTACATAATAAATACAATCTAATGTCCCCTAGCCCCTTAATCACCTTAGCGGTTAATAACCACTATAGTAATTAAGGGGTTAACCCACCCTGCCACCCACTCGGGAGGCCTAACCACCCACCAGGACCCACTATACCCAACCTTCTCCCATTCATTGGTACAGTGGGTACATCATGCCCATATAATATGTGCATGATTTCCCACTATAGCAAGAAATGTTGAAGGAATAAAAAAACAGGCCCAAATAAAACACATAACATTGCCAAATAAAGCACAGCACATAGCCAACTAAATACATAACAAATGGCAATAAAACAATTGAATGGCACAGTGGGTACATTATGTCCATATAATATGAGCTTGATTTAACACTATGCCAGTCAATGGTCAACTGTAAAAAAAAATCACAAAACAATCTACTATGCATTCCAAACAAATTAAGAAGTAAACACAACAAAAATAACACCAATCAATTAATGTAATCCAAAATAAAGAGCAGAATAAACAATTAAAACACCAAAACAAAATCATGAATAAATAAAATAAATATCCAAATAAACTGCATTATTCTAAAACAAAAGCCACAAAATTATCCAACATTAAAAAGCAAACACCAATCAAAAGCCAGAAATAAACAATTTAAAACAACATCAAAAATGTCAGCATACTAAATGCAAACACTAAATAAAGAGCATAATAATTAAAAAAAAACAAATTACCAATACACAGTACATGTAAAATACATAAAAGCAAGCATTGTCAAAACAACCATTGCTTATCCCTGTATGTATGTATCTATGTATGTATGTATGTATATCGATAAAGAGATCATTTTTTGGTCATCCAAAAAAATACAATCACAATAAAAATAAAATTTAATGAAAATGAGCTATGCAAATATGATTCATTTAAATTTGCATTTTGCTGTAACTTGTCAATTTAGAACAAACTTTTTCAACTAAAAAGTTCTATTAAACCTTTTCAAACGTCTGAGCAAAAAATAATGTAGGCGAAGAAAATGTGGGCATTGCTAATGGTGGAACATGTTGTGATATTCTGTGTTATCATCACTCCAATTCAACTCAATGGAAACGTGATGATATTCTGCATTATAATGGGGCATGTTGTCTTATCCCCAGCAATGAAGTCTACGATATCTCATTCACTGCTTAACTGGTGAACACTTTCATAATAAATGTGGACAGAGCACACTCCACTATCGTTCATGTCATCAAGGGCCTGCCCATTACTAGAGATGGGTGGACTTGTCTGAATCCGTCCCGTGTACATTCCCTGCCCAATGAAACTCGCAGAATTAAATTCGCCGTCGGAATGCTTCATTTTACGGCTGCCCGTATTCTTTGTAATCCGCCGTTGGGTCACGGCCTGTACGGATTTTAAAGAATCCGTCGATGGATTCAACTCCAAATCTGTGGAAAGTCTTTACATTGGTATTTACAGTATATACTCCTCCTCCCATCATAATTCCTTGACACATTGGAATTATGTTTGACGGATTTGGATTTCGTTGGCAGGTTCAGATTCCGAATCCATTGGACGGATTTTAAGAAATAGGAAAGAACAATGAATCTGCCATTTTGAGATTGATCCGCAGATGAAAGGAACTGACCAACCTGCGTCAATTTTGAATTCCATCAACAAATGTTGCTCATCTCTACCCAATGCGACCTGAGCGCCAACAGGACATAGACTTTGATGGCAGATCAGAACCTCTTGGCCAACCCATCCTACCCATTCTCCTATCTGCTGTAAAACCTCAGACCCTTTTTTTCCCCTGGATTTCTTTCGGGTTCTGTATATCCCACGCATGTCTGAATCACCTTACTGTGTTAATGTTACGCCGGTGCTGCCCGCAGACCAGACCCGTCCCCTGAGCTGAAGGGGGAAGTGGTAATACACGCACCCGCAGCAAAGGGAGCGTGTCCTGAGTGTGGTATGAAGCGTTGCCAGGCCAGGTGTAGTAAGGTTGACAATACTTGCCGGTACCGGTTGTAGAGATAGAGTGATGAATGCCTTGCCGAGGTCAGGGAGTGGAGAGTGGAGATAGGTCGTAGTCCAAGCCGTGTTCAAGGGGTTACCAGAGTGAGCGTTGTCCAAGGAGTGCCGAGATCGAGAGCCAGAGGGGGTAGTCGTACAAGCCGCGTCAGAACCTGTGAAAACACTGAGAGAATCCAGAAGTACTTCCATACAGAGACTATGTCGAGCAAAGACTGAGAGCAGAGAGGAGCTAGATAAAGCAGGAAGGTCCAATTAGGAACGGAGGCGGGACAGGAAGAGCTACAGGGAGACACTGCAGATTGGTGCAGGCATAACAGGCCAGGTGAGTCTTGTTGGTAACCTGAGTATGCCCGTGCAGTGTGCGGGGGCGGAGCCTGAGGTCTGGGGGATGGGAAGAAGAGTGTGCAGACTGAGCGTGCTCCGTAACTCGTGTACGCGCGTGAACCGAGCCAGTGGATGGTGCAGGTGTGCGTGCAGGAGGGCGTGGGCGCGCGCGGCACTGTACAGAGGAATCGCCGAGGGGAGTGATCCCGCGGCGGCGGCAGGGGCGGGGAGCCGTGGAGGCTGGTAAGGCAGGATTGTTTTGTGTGTCCAGGCTCTGTGTGAGGAGCGTGGAGAACGCCGATTCCTGACAGTACCCCCATATTCAGGAACGGCCTCAGGACGGTCCAAGAACGGTTTCTCTGGAAAGGACTTAAGGACTTAAGAAGAGCTGGGGCATGAATGTCCTTTGAAGGAACCCAGGATCTCTCTTCAGGGCCAAAGCCCTTCCACTGCACCAAGAACTGGAGCTGACCCCTGATTAGGCGAGAATCCAAAAGAGAGTGAACCTCGTATACCTCGTTATTTTGTACAGTAATGGGATCCGGTTTACGAGTCTGATCCGGAAAGAAGTGACTGGAGATAAATGGTTTTAAGACTGACACATGAAAGACATTGGGAATCTTCATACTGGGTGGTAGTTGGAGCCGGAATGCCACGGGATTGATTTGTTCACAAATAGGGAACGGACCCAGGAACTTGGGTGCCAGTTTAGGAGATGGTACCTTGAGGTGGATATTCTTAGAGGAGAGCCATACCAAATCCCCTGGTTTGTAACTGGGTTCCGAACGACGACGACGATCGGCCTGTAGTTTCGATCTGCGGGAGAAGTTGAGAAGGGTAGACTGAATCCTGAACCATGCGGTTTGGAGGGAAGAAATGCGTTCATCTACGGCTGGTACTCCAGAAGGAATGTTGGGGATGGGAAGATAGGGAGGGTGGAACCCATAATTTATAAAGAAGGGCGACTCCCGGGTGGACTCGTTTTTGGCAGAATTGACGGCATAATCTGCCCAAGAGAGGAGTTGAGCCCAATCATCCTGGAAATCGGATATGAAACATCTCAGGTACTTCTCCAGGGATTGATTGATTCTCTCCGTTTGTCCATTGGACTGAGGATGATAGGCGGAAGAGAAAGAAAAAGAGATGCCCAATCTCTTCGTGAAAGCTCTCCAAAATTTGGATACGAACTGAGAACCTCTGTCAGAAACAATGGACGACTGGATCCCATGAATCCGGAAAATCTGTTCCGTAAAGATATCAACAAGGGCGGGGGAGGTGGGTAATCCTTTAAGTGGAATGAAATGGGACATCTTTGAGAACCTGTCCACGACCACCAAGATAGTGTTCATTCCTCTGGACCTGGGCAACTCAACGATGAAGTCCATCGAAACCAGGGGTGGTCCACCAGGGGCGGTCGGGAACTGGAACTGAGGCTTTTGACGGAGAGTCTTGCTTTGAGCGCACGTGGGACAGGCGTGGGTAAACTGCAGAATATATTGAGACATCCTTGGCCACCAGAAATTCCGACGAATTAGATCAGTAGTCTTCTTAAAACCTGGATGACCTGCAGATTTAGAGGAGTGACCCCAAGACAGGACCTCTGGAACAAATTTGGAAGGTACAAAGAGTTTGTTCTCGGGAACGACCAAGTCCTTGGGAATGCGTCTCTGGGAGTGCAAAATCTTGTCAAGATTCTTAAAAGAAGACGTGGCGAGAATCCTCTCATGCGGAAGGATAGTCTCCAAAGATTCCTCTGGCCTCTCTTCAGAAGAATGTATTCGGGAGAGTGCGTCTGCCTTAACGTTCTTGGTCCCGGGGATATAGGAAAGGTGAAAATCGAATCGGGAAAAAAAAAGGGCCCAACGAGCCTGTCGTGGACCAAGGCGTCGAGCGTTCTCTATGTAAAGAAGGTTCTTGTGGTCCGTAAGGATAGTAAACAGCTCTTTCGACCCCTCCAGCAGGTGTCTCCACTCTTGAAGAGCCATCTTCACGGCCAGAAGTTCCCTGTTACCCACGTCATAGTTCCTCTCGACAGACGAGAATTTCTTGGAAAAATATGCACAGGGATGTAACTTATCTTGGGGCGTGGGTGTCTTAGAAAGAACGGCACCAGCACCGCAATCAGAAGCGTTGACCTCCAGGACGAAGGGAAGTTCAATGTCGGGATGACGGAGAATAGGTGTGGATATAAAGGCTTCCTTGAGTGTCTCGAAGGCGGAGATGGCCTCGGATGACCAAGCAGAAGGATCAGCTCCTTTTTTGGTGAGCGCAGTAAGGGGTGCCACAATGGTGGAAAAACTCCGTATAAACTTACGATAATAATTAGCGAACCCTAAAAAACATTGCATGGCCTTGAGAGAGTTGGGTCTTGGCCATTCAGTGACTACTTGAAGTTTATCGGAGTCCATCATAAACCCCTCATCGGAAATGATGTACCCCAGGAACGGAGTTGAGGTCTGATGAAAAGTGCACTTCTCCAGTTTGGCGTACAAATGGTGTTCCCGGAGACGGGAAAGGACGTAGGAGGTGTGGCGTATGTGGTCCTGGAGATCTTTGGAAAAAAATCAGGATATCATCCAAGTATACAATAACAAAAATATTGAGTACCTTACGAAAGACGTCGTTGATGAAATCCTGGAAGACAGCGGGAGCATTACATAAGCCGAAAGGCATTACCAGATATTCGTAGTGTCCACTATGCGTGTTGAAGGCCATCTTCCATTCATCCCCCTTCCTGATGCGCACCAGGTTATAGGCACCACGCAGATCCAACTTGGAAAAAATCTTGGCCCCCTGTAATTTATCGAACAGTTCGGTAATAAGGGGAAGGGGGTAACGATTTTTAATAGTTATCTGGTTTAAACCCCTGTAGTCGATGCAAGGCCTCAATGAAGAAAAACCCAGCCCCTGCTGGGGAATTGGAGTGACGAATAAAGCCTTTCTTGAGATTCTCCTGGATATATTCATCCATAGCGTGAGATTCTGGTAACGACAAGGGGTAGGTCTTGGACTTGGGTAGGGAGTAACCAGGAACTAGATCGATTGGACAATCGTAAGTCCTGTGTGGCGGCAAGAGGTCTGACTGTGCCTTATTGAAAACGTCCCGGAATTGATGGTAAACGGAAGGTAGAATAACTTCGGGAACAGAGGTATTGGCCAGCAGTTGATGAGTCTCGCCTGACCTCGGCCTCCAGGAAATGGGAGCTGGGGATGTCCAGTCAATGAGAGGATTGTTAAGCTGTAGCCAAGGAAGACCAAGGGTGATGGGTATCCCAGGAGCGTGAATGGCATCGAGAACTAAGGTCTCCTTGTGCAGATGTGAAGACAGAAGCAAGGGAGCCGTCTCTAAGGAGATGTGGGCCAGGGTAAGAGGACGTCCATCGATACCGACGAGTGCGATGGGAACTTTCTTTCTCACTAGTGGTATGCGGTTTACACTGGCGAATTCAAGATCCACGAAGTTTCCTCCAGCTCCTGAGTCAATGAAAGCGGCGGTAGAAGTCTTGAACTTATCACCAGAAAGGAAGACTGGAAATGTAAGTTTCTTAGGGAGTTCATCTTTATGAAGGGGACGTGGAGACATTACACCCAGAGAGAGACCCTCTGTACTCACTGGGTGTTCCCGTTTCCCGGACACAGTGGACACTCCCAAACCAGATGTTCCATGGATCCGCAGTAGAAACACAATCCCCTGGCGTGGCGGAACTGCCGTATCGGTGTGCGGATGCGTTGTACCCCCAATTGCATTGGCTCTGGCATCTCCAGTGCAGGACGAAGAGGTGTGGTAGCACTTGGGGGAGCAGGAGTGCTGCTGAGAATACTGGAGAACGGAACTTGAAAGTTATGGAAGCGAGTGCGCTGACGCTCTGAGCGGCGTACCTGGATGCGTTGATCCACTCGGACGGCCAAATCAATCAGGCCTGGATTGGCGAGAGAGTTCGTCCTTGATGGGATCTGCCAGGCCTTGCCAGAATACGGAGACGAGAGCCTCTTGTCCCCAGTTAGTCTCGGCTGCTAGAGTCCGGAATTCCACAGCATACTGTGTCACCATCCGCCGTCCCTGAGTGTTCTGGAGGAGAGAAACAGATGCCATCTCCCGACGAGGGGGAATCGAATACCCGTTGAAACTCGGCTTTAAATGCCGGGTAATCTTGGGTAAGGTCAGAACATCGCTCCCAAACCGGGGAAGCCCAAGCCAGGGCGCTGCCAGTGAGGAGGTTATAAATGTAGGCTACCTTCTTGCGATCAGTATTGTAGAGATGTGGGCCATTTCAAACTGCACCTCACACTGGTTTAGGAAACCCCTACAATCTTGCGGTTCACCTGCATAAGGCTTGGGGGGAGGAGTTCTTACATCTGAGCTGCTAACTGCGCTTGCAAAGTGGGGGCTTACATCTGGCAGGGTCGCGGTCGGTACCCTGTCTGAGAGTACTGCGACCTGGCGTGTAAGTGCCACAATTTGATTCGCCATGGCCTGGTTTTGCCGAAGCAGATTAGAGAGAAACTGCTGTAGTTCGGTCTGGACTGTGTCTTGTGGGCTCGACATAATGTTACGCCGGTGCTGCCCGCAGACCAGACCCGTCCCCTGAGCTGAAGGGGGAAGTGGTAATACACGCACCCGCAGCAAAGGGAGCGTGTCCGGAGTGTGGTATGAAGCGTTGCCAGGCCAGGTGTAGTAAGGTAGACAATACTTGCCGGTACCGGTTGTAGAGATAGAGTGATGAATGCCTTGCCGAGGTCAGGGAGTGGAGAGTGGAGATAGGTCGTAGTCCAAGCCGTGTTCAAGGGGTTACCAGAGTGAGCGTTGTCCAAGGAGTGCCGAGATCGAGAGCCAGAGGGGGTAGTCGTACAAGCCGCGTCAGAACCTGTGAAAACACTGAGAGAATCCAGAAGTACTTCCATACAGAGACTATGTCGAGCAAAGACTGAGAGCAGAGAGGAGCTAGATAAAGCAGGAAGGTCCAATTAGGAACGGAGGCGGGACAGGAAGAGCTACAGGGAGACACTGCAGATTGGTGCAGGCATAACAGGCCAGGTGAGTCTTGTTGGTAACCTGAGTATGCCCGTGCAGTGTGCGGGGGCAGAGCCTGAGGTCCGGGGGACGGGAAGAAGAGTGTGCAGACTGAGCGTGCTCCGTAACTCGTGTACGCGCGTGAACCGAGCCAGTGGATGGTGCAGGTGTGCGTGCAGGAGGGCGTACAGAGGAAGCGCCGAGGGGAGTGATCCCGCGACGGCGGCAGGGGCGGGGAGCCGTGGAGGCCGGTAAGGCAGGATTGTTTTGTATGTCCAGGGGCTCCCTGCGGGGAGGGAGTGCTCTGTGTGAGGAGCGTGGAGAACGCCGATACCTGACAGGTTCTACAAGCTATTGAATCCTAAGGTATACTTAGTTTTTCACACATGGCTTCTCCATTTTGGCTTTATTTTTGTTAAATAAATCATGACACAGTGTAATATGTCATGTGTTGTTGTTCATCTGAGGTTGTATTTACCTAATTTTAAGACCTGCTAAGGAACAGATAATTGTTATTATGTCCTGATATGTAAAACCATACAATTAAAAAGAGTGTACTTTCTTTTTCACACCACTGTAAATATTAGAAAAGGTACAAAAATATGTTTAGAAGTCTGCACATTTTCCCATTGAATCCATTAACCTATATACCCAGTCTTTGCTGGGAATGCTTTTGTAAAACAGAAAATGTAAGCTTAAAGGAATCCATGATAAGAAGCTAACAGTGACTCACAACAAGCGCTCATTTGCATGTCATTACCCAGAATCCCTGGCAGCAGTGGAAGCACTGTATGCTGCATGAGTATGGGTTAAGGCAGGAATAGGGACACGTCTGAGACACATGAATGTGCTCACACATGTTCTTTATCATTGTATATATATATATATATATACTGTATACAGTATCTTTATGTATATAGTGCCATCCAGGTATATAACACTTTACAGCAGTAATACACATGACCAGGCCCACCAACAGGTGTGAGGGGACGTGGTTTCGGGAGGCCCGGCCCATTCTGGAAGTTGGGCTTGGCCAGAGGTCAGACCCAACTTCTGTGTTTGGCCACCGGGCCTTTGGTTGCTCCTGAACCCCGGGTCTCCTTCTCTCCTGCTAGTGTATGCCGGAAGCTAAAACACCAGTCCTGGACTCCAGGAAATCTGTCGGTGGCCCTGCCCATGACATAATATTATAACACATAATGGGAATAAGCGCTTCACTCATCAAATAATAGGAAAAGGAGTGTCTGCTCCGAAGAGCTCACACTCTAAGTTGTAAGTGGGGTGAACTTATAGAGACAGAAAGAGGGTGTTCTGGTATGTCTAATTTACACTCGTTTTCACTCCTCCATGTTGCGGCAGAGCTGTTAACCTCCACGGACTAAATCTGTTGGGATTTGAGGGTTTCTGGACCCAAAAATGCACCACTGCGCCATTTTTCAGCTCACAGCTACATCAAATGATCCGCCGCCTTAACCCTTTGGGTGTCTGAGGGTACTATGCGGTAATAAACTTTTATTTCTTTCTAACATTGAACCTGCTTCCAGTTCTCCAATTTTTGCTGTGCTTCATATCAATGGTTCTACTTCTATGGATTTCTCTTCATTGGACGCACGCTGGGATTTCTTACTGCAAGTTGGGTCCGTGAGTAATTTATTTAACCTTGTTGGATGAAGGCTTTTGTTACTTGTTACCTGTTGTGCATACCTGGATCTAGAGCAGCTGGTGTTTATTGACTCCATTTGATGTCCGGCTTGATTGCAGGGATTCTATTGTAGTCTACAACCGGCACACTTATTAATTTGATTCAGAGGTACATTACATATTGTATACTTTGAATTAACGGACTATATCCCTACCAATTTAATGGAATTCTATATCCTTTATCGATGTGTGATCTAACTTGGATATTGTGGAAGTGCTACGTTGGAGATTTACTTCTTCGTTTGTACAAGGGTGTCTGAGGGGCCACGCCACCAGAGTGCCCCTGTCCACAGCAGTGCGGAACGCATTCTCCACTTGAAAACTAGCTGAAAGCCCATGACGTGGAACCCCTGGAGTGCTGACATGGGGGGCTCTGTCATGGGTCACTCAGCAGGTTAAACTTGGCTGGTTTGCTTGACACAGAAGGATGGGCGAGATGTGGAGACACGTGGAAGCGCCGTTTGAAACATTCCATTGTAAGTCTGCGGTCCCACTAACTACTACAGCGCACGCCGAGGCGTGCGCTGTACGATCAAGCCCCGCCCCCCAGTTCCTCCGGTCCCAGTTCCTACCTTGTCGCGCACCTTTCATCAGCGGTGCGTGGCAGGTTTTCAGGCAGGCAGGGGAATTTGAGTTTGGCATTCGAGACAGAGGCGTGGCCACGCCCCCGCCGGCGATTCAGCCAATGAGGGCGAACCAGCCGCGGGACGTCATGGCCACGCCCCCGCAAACCCACAGCCACGCCCCCTCCCGTCGCAAACCTTCCCTGTCCCCTCAGACCGCAGATCACGGTGCAGCGCTGTGCACGTGCCGCCCTCCCGCCAGGCGCGCGTGTCACAGTGCTAACTGGGGACGCAGCCTAATCCATGTAATACCCCCTAACTCCTCCTTTCCATCCACATTGATGGTCAGATGCTCAAAATGAAAATAGTTGTATCAATTTTGTTTTAAAAATGCATAATGTGTTTTAGATATAGCGCTTCTAAATGTGAACCCCTTAAGCACTGCATACAGGCCACGAATCTAAGGCTGTTGACTATCAGAGGTGGCCAACTCCCCTCCTCAAGGGCCCCCAACAGTTCAGGATTTAAGGATAGTTCTGCTTCACCACAGGCTGCTCAATCAACGACTGACCACTGATTGAGCCAGCTGTGCTGAAGCAGGGATATCCTTAAAACCTGACATGCTGGTGGCCCTTAAGACTGGGGTTGACAACTCCTGGACTATAACATTGTTTTGCTGTCCCTGTTCTGAATGCTACACAGGACATTTAAAGGACACAGAATACAATTCGTAGTGTAGGAACCTGCAGAGAGGGTCTCCCTTGGCCAAAACACTGAACTGAATGATCCACAATTACGAGAAGAAAATGATATAAATGAACTAAATAATTTGTCACGTTGGCCGTGCATTGTGGCGTCTTACTTTAATATGTTTCCGGACAAAAGCAGATGTTTCTGTAGTAACACACTATTTTATGGAACCCACCCAAAAATGAGAGATGTCTGTTTGTATACCACCTTCCCATCCCCATTTGACATGTTAACACTGTGTGCTCATTTGCATGTCATTTCACAGAATCCCTGGCTGCTGTGGAAGCATTCTATGCAAAGAGACAAAGGGGAAAGGGGGCGGGGGGCTGCAGACCTGTCTGAGATGTGTGAGTGGGATCACAAGTGGGATTTTTATTTGATGTACTGTATGCTGAACAGTGGAAGGTTTTTGTCACTTCTTTTTGTCCAACAAAATAACACAATAATACCGGTGCTTATAAACAATATTAAAAAACACCTAATGTGATTACTGACCAATATACAGTCCAGCCCTTTAGAATCCAGACAAGGTCACAGAGGTCTTGATAGATGTCTCATAGCATGTGGGAAAATGCAAAAGAGAATATCATAGTGCAACACTGATACAATAAACCAAAGTAAAACACAAAAACAATAACAATAACATAAAACACATTATTGAGGGAGATTATCTATTAGACCTTTGATTGGTCAATTATTGAGGGAGATTATCTATTAGGCCTTTGATTGTTTACACTGACATACATAACTATCCCAGTTTCCATCAAATATTTACATTTGTATTTCTATATATTTTTTTATTTTCATTTTTTTATGTTGTTTATATGGTTCAGTTTGTTAGTATTAATGCAGAATAGCCTTTGCTGGTTATAATTTAATTATTGGTAATTGTTTAATTGATTAATTTCTAATTTGTATGAGTATATCTTTTTTACCACCATAACTTATTTAAGGTGTGGATGAGACATAGGGCCTCATGCAGTAAGCCCCGATAAGGCTTTTTCGGCATTTTATAGCCGTTTTTTGCCCTCCTGATTCAGTAAGCCCCGATAAGTGGGAATTATTGGCAACTTTTCTTGCGAAAAAAAAAAATTCGCCACTCGGCTGCCGATAAGCCACTTATCGGGACTTTTTTTTCCCGCCTGAATTCAGTAAGCCCCGATCAGCTTTTCGGTGCTGATCGGCAGGCCAGATTGGAGATTTTATGGCCAATCAAGCCCGCCAACTAAAGTTGGCAACTTGCTGAAGGAGAAGCATCGGCAAGGGCGACACTTAGGAAAAATCAGCCCTTTTTCCTGCCTGTGATTGATGCCGGGGGTCTCCGGAGCTGATACCCGCACCGGAGCCCCCCGGCATGCATCCGAGGCAGGAAAAAGGCATTTAAAAGCCACTTCATTACCTTAGCGGCTAACCGCTAAGGCAATGAAGGGGTTAACCCACCGTGCCAGCGTTATTGTGGGTAGCGGGGATGGGTGAGGGGGGTATTTGGCCCTGGGTGTGAGTTTAGGACTTGCGGGGGGGATGCGGGGGCACTAAACCCCTTCCTGAAGGGGTTAAGGCCTCCCGCTACCCACCCGCAAGCCCTAAACAACCACCGTTGGGGCTAATGCCCCCTTCACACCCCCCCACTACCCACAATAATAAAAAAAACACACCCCAGCCCCACAATAACGAATTAAATAAATAATTAAATAATTATATATATATATAATATATATATATATATATATATATATATATATATACCCAACAACACCTATACCCCCCTAACATACAGTATAGTAATGGGCAGAATGACTATTATCCACAAATGGATAATAGTGCAGTTGTCCATTTACAATACATACACAACAATAAAGACTTTAAATACATATAGCACTCACCCATGTCCCACTGCCACGATGAAGGCCATCCTCATCTTCATCCTGCCCATGCCCCATCCGCTTCTGCAAAACAAACACAAGAATTACAACATCCAAATTAATGTCCCCTAACCCCTTAATCACCATAGCGGTTATTAACCGCTACAGTTATTAAGGGGTTAAGCCACCATCACCCACATACCCTCCCCCACAAAGCCCCCCAACCACCCTCACCCAATACCCACAGGGGAGTCCTACCAAATACCCTTGGGCCTAATACCCCCTCCTCCAGCACATACAGTACAATAATGTGCCAAATAACTATTATCCACATAGGGATAATACATTATTTGGCCATTATTAAACACATTCAATACCGTTAAAATGTAAAGAAAATTGAACTAACCTCATCAATAAGAAGTCTCCGTCGCCAGCATCATCCTTGGGGTCCGTTGCCAACATTAGTAATAGCCACAACATTTGAATATCATTAACATAACACTGAACCCCTTAATCACCTTATCGGTTACTAACCTGAAAGGTAATTAAGGGGTGAAGCCATCCTGCAATGCCTACAACAGTTATGCATAACATCCTCAGTGAAATAAAAACCAATTGCCTAACCAAATTCCATTTAATCATTCAATCTGTAGGCTCACATGCCTCATAAAACATTGCATTTACAGTGTATACATGTAGCATAACATGTAAACTGCATGTACACGCTGAAAATCAATGTTAACAATACAATAATCCCACTCAAATCGCCATACATCACAAGAAGTATATTATTTAATCCAATAAACTCACCATCAATGAATTACCACACATCACTTACATCCCTAAACAATTAAAATACCATCCATACCAATTACACAATGAACTAAAGCTATCCTAACAGAGAACAACTTCAAAACATAGTCAAAAGTACACCAACTATTACAATATACTAAAGCAAGGCTTTCCATATCCTACTGTACAGCCTGGAAGCCCAAAACTTACATCTGTCTAAAAATAAAATACATTTAGCACACATCAATGCATAGCCACAATGATTAACAATACAGAATTAGAAGCTTTAACAACACTATCATTTCTTACCCTGTATATATATCTGTACACATACATACAGACATACATACAGTGGGAAGAAATGATATGCATTATAAAAAATGAAAACATGAAAAAGCAACAAAAAAAACAGTTACATTAAGTACATTTCTTTATTTAACTTACCATTACTTGCCCCCACCGACTCCCGTTGATCAGCTTACTCACGAACCAATCCACGACACCATCCACGACACCATCCACGACACAATCCAGGAACAAATCCACGAACCAAACCAGGAACCAATCCAAGAACAAGTGCAGGAACCAATCCAGGAAGCAAGCCACGAAGAAATCCACGAAACAATCCACGACACGATCCAGGAACAGGAACCCATAAAAGAAAAAAACAAAACAAATTAAACATTAAAATAATAAAACATGACAATCAAGGGTTGTACTAGTTTTATTCTTAGTGAATCTGTATTAAAATACCTTGTTCCGGGGTCTTCTTGACGTCCGGTGCCACGCCCTGGTCTTCAATCTTCAGGAGGAGGTCCGTCCTCCTCGGCATCTGCCTTCAAAATGAGACGACATAGGCTTTTAAAGGCCTATGACGTCACATTTGTCGTCATATGGTTCCCACGGCCCTGATTGGACCGTGAAAACCATGTGTTTTGGCCGATGTAAAAAAATTGATGACGTCACTTAAAGGCAATGCCAGCACAGCCATTCAGAATGGCTTTGCTGCTATTGCCTTTAAGAAAACGTCATGAAATGACACATGGCCGGACTCACATGGTAAGCCAGCCAATCATAGCGTGGGAACTCCATCCCTACTCTGATTGGTTCAAGTATGGCCGGACTCACATGGTACTTGGTACTCTGAATGGCTGTGCTGGCATTGCCTTTAAGTGACGTCATCAATTTTTTTACATCGGCCAAAACACATGGTTTTCACGGTCCAATCAGGGCCGTGGGAACCATATGACGACAAATGTGACGTCATAGGCCTTTAAAAGCCTATGTCGTCTCATTTTGAAGGCAGATGCCGAGGAGGACGGACCTCCTCCTGAAGATTGAAGACCAGGGCGTGGCACCGGACGTCAAGAAGACCCCGGAACAAGGTATTTTAATACAGATTCACTAAGAATAAAACTAGTACAACCCTTGATTGTCATGTTTTATTATTTTAATGTTTAATTTGTTTTGTTTTTTTCTTTTATGGGTTCCTGTTCCTGGATCGTGTCGTGGATTGTTTCGTGGATTTCTTCGTGGCTTGCTTCCTGGATTGGTTCCTGCACTTGTTCTTGGATTGGTTCCTGGTTTGGTTCGTGGATTTGTTCCTGGATTGTGTCGTGGATGGTGTCGTGGATGGTGTCGTGGATTGGTTCGTGAGTAAGCTGATCAACGGGAGTCGGTGGGGGCAAGTAATGGTAAGTTAAATAAAGAAATGTACTTAATGTAACTGTTTTTTTTGTTGCTTTTTCATGTTTTCATTTTTTATAATGCATATCATTTCTTCCCACTGTATGTATGTCTGTATGTATGTGTACAGATATATATACAGGGTAAGAAATGATAGTGTTGTTAAAGCTTCTAATTCTGTATTGTTAATCATTGTGGCTATGCATTGATGTGTGCTAAATGTATTTTATTTTTAGACAGATGTAAGTTTTGGGCTTCCAGGCCGTACAGTAGGATATGGAAAGCCTTGCTTTAGTATATTGTAATTGTTGGTGTACGTTTGACTATGTTTTGAAGTTGTTCTCTGTTAGGATAGCTTTAGTTCATTGTGTAATTGGTATGGATGGTATTTTAATTGTTTAGGGATGTAAGTGATGTGTGGTAATTCATTGATGGTGAGTTTATTGGATTAAATAATATACTTCTTGTGATGTATGGCGATTTGAGTGGAATTATTGTATTGTTAACATTGATTTTCAGCGTGTACATGCAGTTTACATGTTATGCTACATGTATACACTGTAAATGCAATGTTTTATGAGGCATGTGAGCCTACAGATTGAATGATTAAATGGAATTTGGTTAGGCAATTGGTTTTTATTTCACTGAGGATGTTATGCATAACTGTTGTAGGCATTGCAGGATGGCTTCACCCCTTAATTACCTTTCAGGTTAGTACCCGATAAGGTGATTAAGGGGTTCAGTGTTATGTTAATGATATTCAAATGTTGTGGCTATTACTAATGTTGGCAACGGACCCCAAGGATGATGCTGGCGACGGAGACTTCTTATTGATGAGGTTAGTTCAATTTTCTTTACATTTTAACGGTATTGAATGTGTTTAATAATGGCCAAATAATGTATTATCCCTATGTGGATAATAGTTATTTGGCACATTATTGTACTGTATGTGCTGGGGGAGGGGGTATTAGGCCCAAGGGTATTTGGTAGGACTCCCCTGTGGGTATTGGGTGAGGGTGGTTGGGGGGCTTTGTGGGGGAGGGTATGTGGGTGATGGTGGCTTAACCCCTTAATAACTGTAGCGGTTAATAACCGCTATGGTGATTAAGGGGTTAGGGGACATTAATTTGGATGTTGTAATTCTTGTGTTTGTTTTGCAGAAGCGGATGGGGCATGGGCAGGATGAAGATGAGGATGGCCTTCATCGTGGCAGTGGGACATGGGTGAGTGCTATATGTATTTAAAGTCTTTATTGTTGTGTATGTATTGTAAATGGACAACTGCACTATTATCCATTTGTGGATAATAGTCATTCTGCCCATTACTATACTGTATGTTGTGTATTGCTGCTATGTTTATTGGGGGCATTTGCCCCAATAAACATGCTACTATGCGTTAACCCCTTCATTGCCTTAGCGGCTATCCGCTATGGTAATGAAGCAGCATTAATGTATTTTAATAATATTGTGCGGAAGCAGGAGGCCCCCTGAGCTGAAGCGCATTTATTTGTGGCTCAGAGACCCCCTGCCTCCCGAGTTACAGGCCCCGGTTTGGGCCATCGGTTACAGTGTGGACGCCATGTTTATTGCGGGGACGCTATAAACATGGTGGCGACACTGCCACCCGATGACACATACCGGGGCCTGTAACTCGGGAAGCAGGGGGTCCCTGCTCCACAAAGCAATGCGGTTCAGCTCAGGGGACCCCCTGCTCACTGTACAGTATAATTAAAAAGACATTCATGCTGCTTCATTACCGTTGCACATAGCCGCCAAGGTAAGGAACGAGTCTTTATTGATGTGTGTGTGTTTTATTTATACTGTACATGTGCAGAGGGTCTCCGGAGCAGAACCGCGTTGGTTTGAGGTCCGGGGACCCCCTGCCCCCCGAGATACAGGCCCCTTTATGGGGTGCCGGTATCCCTCTGGTTTGTTTACAGGTCGCGGTCACGTGATCGGGACCTTTAAACGCCGAGGGATACCGGCACCTCATAAAGGGGCCTGTATCTCGGGGGGCAGGGGGTCCCCGGACCTCAAACCAACGCGGTTCAGCTCCGAAGACCCCCTGCACATGTACACTATGAATAAAAGTTGTTTTTAAATACTTTTTTTGGTGCCGATGTTTGCGCTGAGAGAGCGGCTTGTCTCTCTCAGCTGCAAACATCTATCGGCACCAAAGGCTTATTGGGAGCCTTATCGGGAGCCAGGCTGTATCGCCACAGGTCATCGGCAGCTTTGCTTTCGCAGTGCTTCAGCAGGGATCGGAAGGATTCGGCCCTTACTGAATAGAGCGAGGGCAAATCGCCCAAAAAAAACATTTTCGCAATTCGTGCCGAAAATTTTGTATCGGGGCTTACTGCATGAGGCCCATAGTAACAGAACCTTAAAATGTTATATTTGTAAGAAATGTGATAGTGAAGATTTTGACACAGGCAACATATCTGAATTCCAGAAATCCCTACATAGAATGCGTCGGGCCTTATTCTTTATATATGTGCCTCTTTAATAATCTAGGATTATCTTTTAGTGACAGAGAGCCCTCTTCTGGACAATGTGGAGATATATCCATTGCAACTTAATAGATAGAGAATGTGTTAGAATAAAATAAATTGCACATAAAATACTTTTAATTCTTATTCTCAGAAGTCATTAGTTGCAATCGTTTCCAATAACAGTTTATTCAACTGCTAGCTATTCATTTACACCCAATAAGAACATCTTTCAAAACTACATTTTGCATCCAACATATTGAACGCCTAAATATATCCTGCGGAAGAAACACGTTTTAATACTTTAAATACCCATTAAAATGTCTTGGAGGCAGATAGTTTACATACATAGCTACTTTATTTCTGCCAGAAGAAAAATTACAAAAATAGAGTTATATCATACTGCTATAAACAGAAGATAGAGCAGCGACATCAAACGTTAAACACATCTGTTTTTCTCTAAGTGAGGGTCACTCAGTTCAATTCTTTGGCCAAAGCATTATAAGCTTGCAGACCACGGGAAGGTGTGACCCCTTTTCCCTGCAAGTCTAAACACTATCTCGGAGAACCGTCTCTTTACTACAGAAGGGCAAATTTTTGGAGCGATTATGGATCTGCGTATTTCAGCGGATCAATGTCAAAAAGGGCGATTTGCGGATTTTTAAATTACTATTACCAATACATTCCGCGGATTCCGCAACCTGTGGACGGATTTGCAGTATCCAATCCGTGGGTTCAGCCGTAAGAGTCCGCCAACGGATCGCTGACTCCGCGGATTGGATTATACTAATCCGTCCACGGGTTGTATCCAATGGCGGTTTATGATGAATCCGCGCTGGTTAAACCCGACCAAATCCGCTTCGCGTATTTTACACTATGAAACTGATTTTTTTGGCGGAAAATGCGAGAAAATCCGGGAAACAGAATTGGATGGATTTGCCCGTCTCTACTTTTTACCTCTCTAATATGAGGACGAAGTCTTAATAGACAGGTCACCGCTGCCTCTCAGGACTTGCTATTTAAAGGTGGGCAGGGCGAGCTTGGAAACAGGGAGGTGGGGGTCACACCTTGCCATGGTCTGCCAGCTTCAGCACAAGTGGGGCAGTTGTAATAACTGAGTCACTGATTGAGCCACCTGTGCTGAAGCAGGGATATCCTGAAACTCTGACCTGCTAGAGGACTGGAGTTGGCCATCTCTGCAAACAGTATTTGAAAGCTATAGAAAGATTTTATAACAAGCCTGGAGGAAAATATAAGCGCAAATTAATTAACAAACATGCGAATGTGATCAAATGTAATTTTAAAAATGACGAGGTTGTGGTGCAGCTCCCAAAATAAGATAAAGTCCCTTGTCTCAATAACAATACGAAAAACTCACAAACGGATGTTCTTGGACAGCAGTGAAGTATAGAAACGAGGGGATCTGGTATGGGGACCCCACAGGACAGCTTTTCCCAGACATTTGTTTGACTGAAGACTGTGCCTGAGATCAGGAGGGTCCCCTCGCCAGATCCCCCCTGTTTCTATACTTTACTGCTGTCCAAGAACATCCGTCTGTGAGTTCCCGTCCATTCACTCGCAATACACGTGTTATACAGTATCACACTATTGTGTTTTTCCTTTTTTCCCCTTCTCTTTCCCTTTCCCTTATTCCTTAAGGGAGAACATATTCCAGATTTGCTGATAGAGGGGTCAGCCGCCCCCCACCCTACCCTAGCGTTGCCAGGCGGCTTCTCCAAAAATACTGGACTCAATGGGGAAAGGTGCGTCAGGTCACTATGTCCAGGGAGGATAATACTGGACGCATACATGTCCAGTATTACAGTACCTCTCATTTTTTACTGGACAGAGTATCCAAATACAGGACAGTCCAGTTAAATGCCGGACACCTGGCAACCCTACCCCCACTCCCCTCCCCCCAACACATATCCTCTCCTGTCTAACATAAGCCACTGTATTCACCTTATCACTATTTCATTTATTTGGTTTGTGCCCTGATTTTTTTTCCGTATCTTAAATGGCCTTAATTCTAGAATGTCCAATTTCGGTTCGCGAAGAATTCGATGGAGTACTCTGAACATTTGCGAAACCGCGAATTTTCTTCATCCTTAGTTTTCCAATTAAAATCAGTGCGAAGGCCTGGATATCCGACAGGTTTCTTTGTGCTTGTTTTCGCTTTATAAAACCCCATTCACTTTTAACTTCAATTCGACTAATGTTTGCACAAGTTCATCAAATCCTTTGTGGGTAATGTGAGTACTTCATGCAAATGAATTTGGGGGGGGGGGGGTTATAGAAGCAGATCTGGGTATCAGCTTCTTGTGACCTTTGCAAGTAACTTTATCTACATGTGCCTCAGACAACAAAAGCATAGATTGTAAGCTCTACGGGGCAGGGACTGTGGCTGTAACATTCCTGTGAGCGGCATAGGCGAAAAGTTTGCAAATTCGAAAAGGGAAAAGAAATAGTTTATTTATTTTTTCTGAAAATCCACTCAAAAACAGTGAATCGAATTTTGATAAATTTGCCCACCTCTAGACATTAGATTAAATAATCAGTGTAGATTAAGGCATTTGTAAAGGCAATCTATGCTTAAATAGCCCTTTGCAAACTAAGTGCAATGCTGACATCTGGTGGTTAATTTAGGTATAAACAGAGGTCCTGTGTATTCGGATTTGTAACTCAAGAAATTCCACTGGTCCTAGACGGGTCTGAAGCCTTGTCTTTCCCCATTATCTCTTAGGCCTAGGTCCCGCTACATCCGACGACGCGCGGGCACGTGCGCGTCACTCACCAGACCTGAGTTCCTCCCGAGCCGGCCCCAGTCCCTCCACGCTGCAAGGCTCGCTGCGCACTGTGACGCGTCAGCCAGCAGGGGATACACGGGGATCGTGATCCCAAGAGGCGAAGCGTCACATGGTGTGGCAGGGAGCCAATGAGGAGGGGAGGAGGGGAGCTGTCTAGAGCTACGGGAGGGAGGTCTGAGTGTATATGTTTGTGGCTATGTGCACCACGCTTGCGATTCAAAATCTGCACTGCACGAGTACGTTAGCATTCCTCCCCCCCTGCCGTCTCTCTCTCAGGTGCCCGGCTTGCAGGCTGCTCGTGCTAGGGAGGTTGCGGCCAGCTCCGGCTGTGTGTGTATGTATATGTTGGGGGGGAGCAGCAGAGGGCATGTGTGGGGGGGAGCTGCACCCTCTTCCAGCACGGGAGACCTCCGCTGCAGCCCCCCTCAAACCACGCCCCCGCTCCAGCTGCTCCCTATGGACCGCAGGTAGCGGTCAATTGCCTCTCAACGCACAGCCTGCATGCAGTGCGGGCGCGCTGACTGAAGCAGCGGAGCCTTAGCATACAATGCTTCCACTGCAGTAAGGGATTCTGGGTAATGATATGCAAATGAGCACAATGTGTCACTTTTTACTTCTTGTCCATTTTAACAGAGGTCCCTGTAAGCTTCTGCCTGCCGCATTTCACACAGTTTCCGCACAGCCTGGGTTAAAGAACTCAAGTTGCAAACTGGATGGGCACTTTCATGGGTATTTTGGTTCCAAACATTTATCGGGTCTTGTTTTTGCTAAAACTTAATTGTCTTGAGATATTTTTTTTAATATCTGGTAGAAAAATAAGCAGGAAACTTAAAAATATATATTTAGATAATATTTGTAAAATTTTCTAACCTTAAAGGAGCAATCAAAGCAGGCAATTTTTTATTGTATTTTACATAAGTTTGAAGCAGGGAGTCTCAATAACTGAATCCCATTCATTTGAGCTTCGGGGACCCCCTACTTCCTGAGATACACACATCGGAAAGGGGTGTCGGTATCTCATGGGTCACATGGGCCAATACGAGTGCGGCGCCTGTGCGGTGACTGTATGGCAGGTGAGCGGCAGGAGCGCGGCAGCAGCAGCGGGACAGGTCCCAAGTCTGCAGGTGAATGAAGATAAGAAGACAGCGGGCGTGTGGTGGGGGCGGCGGCAGGAGATCATAATAGCAGGAGAGCTTAGCAGGAGCAGAGAGGCATAGGGGAACAGCTTGGGAGGTGCACACTGTAACACCGGAAGTTGACTGTGTCTGATTTCTGGTTACAGTGTGCTCCTCCCAAGCCGTTTCACTATGCCGCTCTGCTCATGCTAAGCTCTCCTGCTATTATGATCTCCTGCTCCTGCTGCCGCTGCAATCGCCCGCTGTCTTCTTATCTTCATTCACCTGCAGACTTGGGACCTGTCCTGCTGCTGCTGCCGCGCTCCTGCCGCTCTCCTGCCGCTCACCCGCCATACAGTCACCGCACACGCGCCGCACTCCTGTCCACTGTCCATCTTCAACCATCTGCAGACGTGGGGCCTCTCCATCCGCCACCGCCCGCTTCATCCTCCGCTGACATGGGACCTCTCCTGAAACATGGTAAGTGAAAAAGTAATTTTCCTCGATTGTAAGGGCCAAATCGATGGTGCATCTTACAATCGAGGAAATACGGTAGTTAAGTTATGGTGAGTAAAAAAAGTGACAAAAACCCGCCACAGCAAAGCATATAGCAAATGGAAATATTACTGTATGCTCATTTGCATGTCGTAGACAGGTCTGCACACCCGCCTTTCACCATTATCACCCAGCACACAGCAGTTCCACTGCAGCAAGGGATTCTGGGAAATGACATGCAAATGAGCATTAAGGTTGAAACGGCTGTCTGTGGGTGGGTTTACTGGCATGTTTCAACCTTGATGGGTATCATCAGTGTGAGGTTGGCTTGCTGACATTTGCTCATCAAGGTTGAAACATGTCTGTGAGTGGGTTAACTGACTTTGCATCTCCCAAGTCCTTGCTTAAAAGCTGTGTTTAAAGCAGCATGCATTGACTAAGGGTTGCTCATGTAATGTGAGCATGAGATAAAAAATGGCACTGTGTGCTCATTTGCGTGTCATTTCCCAGAATCCCTTGCTGCAGTGGAAGTGCTGTTTGCTGGGTGATAATGGTGAAAGACAGGGTTGCAGACCTGTCTAAGACATGCAAATGAATATACAGGAATATTTACAGTTGCTTTATGCTTTACTGTGGAGGGTTTTAGTCACTTTTTTTTACCCACCATAACCTTAATAGTCGTGGTGATTACCTACTCTTATCTCATTTGAGCAAATGTCAGCAAGCCAACCTCACACTGATGATACCCATCAAGGTTGAAATGGCTGTGTAGCTGACACTGTGCCCCCTTGGCCTTGAGTCATCATTCCGGAAGGGACTTAAGACTCATGCTGCTATTAGGGGGGTACGCCATCTCAGGCAGCGGGAGGTGATCAAGAGCGGACAAGGAGAGAGAGAGAGAGATGGTGAAGGGCCGGCGCCTTGGATCGTCCTGATGGACTAAACCCCCTCGCTGCTTTTGGGGTGCCGCACCAGATCCTTGACGGCCGGACAGACGGAGCATGACAGCTTGAGCGCAGGGGGCGGTCAGGAGCGGACAAGCACGTGAGCAGGAGAGAGAGAGAGTGACGGGCCGACGCCTTTGCCTGGGGGGATCGCCATAATAGGCTTAACCCCCCTGCTGCTATTAGGGCGTCGCACTGAAGCTCAGGATGACGAGGACAAAGACGGCGGCGATGGAGAACCGAAAGCAGACCATCAGATTCCTGGTGGTTGAGGCGGAGAGAGCCCGGGTGAGACTCCAGTATATCGTGGAGGAGATCTTGATTGACCTGGTGGAGATGAAGATTGCACAAGTCTACTGTCTGCAGGACTTCCAGGAAGAGGGAATCTTTGATGTGACCTTCCGCAAGGAGGAGGACTGCTTGAGTGCATATGAGAGATGCAAGAAAAACGCGAGTGACCAGAGGATGAAGGGGATCAGTGTTATCCCAAGTTTTCTGTTGGAGGAAAGAAGCATAATTGTGCACATGTATGATCCTTTTGTGAAGAAGGAGGAGATAGCCTTGTTTTTGAGACATTATTGTGCAACTGTAAGAGATGGTGAAGAACTTTTGAATTGCTATGGGATATTTAATGGCAAGCGGGAATTTCACGTACGTCTAAGACCGGACCCAGCATGTGCAGGGGGAGTGATGCACCCCCCTGCTGTTTTCAAGGTGGGTGGGAAAAAAGGCTTTTTGGAATATTGGGGCCAACCCAAGAGATGTAAGAACTATCAACAATATGGACATTTGGAAGAGAGATGTGGGGAGGTGGGAATGGTGTGTCACAACTGTGGTAAAGAGGGTCACGTGGCTGCAAAATGCAGAGTACAAAAGAAATGTGACTTTTGCTATGAGTCTGGACATTTGGCGAGAAAGTGTTTAAAGAAGAGTGAGATTTGGTGCACAAAAAGGACAAGTACGATGTCATCAATTGTGGGTAATCGTGCTAGACAAATGACGAGACAGAGTCCGGAAAAGACTAATGTACAGGTGCAGAATAGTGAGAAAGGTCAGCTCAGAGGTTATGTCAGTGAGGATGGAAAGGGAAAAGAAGGAGAGGCGGGAAAAGTTTTGGAGTTTGTGAGTGAAATATTGTGTGAGTCTGAAGAGAAGGAAGTATATCAGCTTACAACAGTGGAGAGGTTATTTTGTGACTTTCTGTGTGATTATAAAGAGAATGAAGAATGTCAGCCTAGAGTAGAGGAGGAGGTAGAGGTTGAGAGGGGAAGTAAGAAGGGTCTTTCTGTGGAAAGGGAAAAGTTAGTGGAGGAAGACTGTGAGGACGATTGGATAATTAGACATGCAGCAGAGGTAGAAGCAGCATCCTGTAAAGCAAAAGAAGAGGAGAGGAGGAGAGAAGAGTTTTGTTCAGGGGAAGAGGTGGAAAAAGTTTTGGAGTTTGTGGGGATTGTAAATGGGGAGGAAATAATGGAATGGGTGTATGTTAAAAAGCAGGAAAAGCAGAAAAAACAGAAAAAGAAAGCAAAAATAAAGAAAGGAGGTTTAGAAAAGGAATAGAGGTATAACATTATGTAAAGAAATGAAGAGGAAAAGGAGAAAGAAAATGTAATGAGAATAGTATATATAGGGAGAATATGAGAATCTAGGTGGTGTTAGTTGAAGGTGTGGAAAAGTGGTTTTGTTGTTGTGTGTTTAGAAGGAAAAGCTGTGGAATGACAAGATAAATTCTGACCTTTTTTGTAAAGAAAGTAATGTATTTACAGTATGTGTTTTTGAAGAAATGTAATTATGTGATTTATTATCTTTTGGAAAAGTTCTCATTTTCTGTTTGTAAATATATGTGATGTGAATAAAACATTTAAAAAAAAAAAAAAAAAAAAAAGGTTGAAGTGGGTTAACTGACTTTGCATCTCCCAAGTCCTTGCTTAAAAGCTGTGTTTAAAGCAGCATGCATTGACTAAGGGTTGCTCATGTAATGTGAGCATGAGATAAAAAGTGGCACTGTGTGCTCATTTGCATGTCATTTCCCAGAATCCCTTGCTGCAGTGGAAGTGCTGTTTGCTGGGTGATAATGGTGAAAGACAGGGTTGCAGACCTGCCTAAGATATGCAAATGAATATACAGGAATATTTACAGTTGCTATATATATATTTACAAAGAGCCATCCATGTACATATCGCTTTATAGCAGTAACACATGTGACATAATAGGAATAAACATAAAAGGAGACATGAGGACTGTTGCAAGGGTATGTGGCACCCGAGGTGAACCTTCAGCCACTAAATGCCAGATATATCTCTGCTATATCCCTCCTTATTGCAAAAAAAAACCTTTTGAACTGTTCGAACATTCACCAGGTCATTTCCCCACACATGTAATATTAGCACCGCCGGTTCACCTACTGACCTCCTCATCCTTACCAGCTCAGGAAGCGTCTATGTCCAACGCATACCTCGAAAACCCAACCACGACACCTCTGCCACATCCCTCTTCAGCTCCAGCTGCTTCCTATACAGTCTTCAAGCTGCCATCTTATTGGCAAAATGGATGTTGAAGTCACTGCACACTCACAATCATTAAGAGAAATGACCTAGATGGCAGAATGACTCGTTGACATGTTTGCACACCTCTAAGCCCGGCAGACAAAATTCCTAAAACACTGCAACTCCTACCTTCCTTATCACCTCATCCCCTAAACCCTGCATAGCCACCTCAGTAGCTGCTGCTATCCCAAAAGTGTCCAGCACAAACCCAGCTAGGTCGATGTCTAAATGTTGCCGCTAATGCAATGAAATCCAGTGTGGAATGGAACTGGGACAACTTACTAGTGCAATATTCTTAGATTTTGCAAAGGCTTTTGATACTGTTGATCATGTTACCTTGCTAAATAAACTCCAGTGCTCTGGAAAAGGGAAGCATGCTTTAAACTGTTAATGAAGGGGTTTAATAACTGGCACCACTTTGCTTTTGGTACAGGGGGTGGGTGAAGCTTGTAGTTGCCCCAGGGTGGGTGTTTAGGCCTTGCGGGAGGGTGGCAGTAGAAGTTAACCCCTTCATTACCTTAGTGGTTACAACCGCTAAGGTAATTAAGGGGTTAACTCCATTGCACTACCCTCCCGCAAAGCCTAAACCCCATCCTGGGGCAACTACCACCGTCACCCACCCCCTGTACCAACAGCAAAGTGGTGCCAGTTATTAAACCCCTTCATTAACAGTATAAAGCATGCTTCCCTTTTCCAGAGCACTGGAGTTTATTTAGCAAGGTAACATGATCAACAGTATCAAAAGCCTGTACCACAAACACCACACCGGAATGGGTAAAAGTGCTATTAGCCAAAGATGGCTAATAGCGCTTTTCCCCCATTCAAAAAACCACTGCCATGCAATACAAAAATAAATAAATACAACTCCCCCCTCATCTGTCCCGTCCCCCACCCCCCACCATCACCACCACACTCTGTAATGGGCAAAATTCCTATTATCCAGATCTGGATAATAGCACATTTGCCCATTAACAATAAAACATTACCCAGCCAGCATAAAGTAAATTCAAGTTGTACTAAACCCTGCAAGGATGAAGGCCATCCTCATCTTCCTCCACGGCCTCCTTGTCCTCCATGAGCAGCAACACTACAATAAAAAACTAACTAGTCGCCACTAACCCCTTAATTACCTTATCAGTTAGTAACCACTATAGTAATTAACCCCTCCTCCGCCACCCAACTGGGAGGCCTAACCACCCTCGCCGGGGCAACTACCCACAACCCCTCTACCAAATGATTGTTACAGTGGAAAAAGATGCCCCTAATATGGACATGGATTGCCACTATGGCAATGAATGATCAGCCATGTTTTTAAGTAGCCATGTTTAAAGTATAATGTTAGATGAAGTTTAAAAAGGAAGTTGGGACTATTGAATTTCTGATCATCTCTTCTCTTCTTTCTCTTCTCAGGTAAAAACATATTTCAAATTGTCTATCCTCAAATCATCCCCTGCTGTCTATTTAGTTCTATTTAGCTTTCACACGTGGGCAAGACAACACCCTGCTTAGAATAACCATCTGCCTTAACGTCCCTCACATGTGCTAATTAAGTTGCTTGGGCCAGCCAGGTGACTTTTTAAAAGTATAGACACAGCAGCCTTTGCTGTGTGCAGCCATGCTTTTAAGTAGCAATGTTTAAAGTATAATGTTAGATGAAGTTTAAAAAGGAAGTGGAAAAGTGGACAACTCCTATTGGTTCTGATTCCTGCATTTGATCTACGCTGGAAAGGAGGATATTATCCCAGACTACACATCTTGGCACTTAACGATTGCTGTGATGCCACCTTTACTTTTAATATTTGCTGTGACCTCACTTCTTTTCAAATTATGCACTTCCTGCCATCAGCCTCCTTATGTCTCTAACTCTATTCGTATATCTTCATCTCTCCTTTCTTCACCACTTCTCAGTTCACATGAACTCCTTTCTTACCTGCGCCCTCTGACACCACACAGCTAACCCCCTGCACTAAAACACACTCCTACAAATCATCCTCACACATTCTCTTTCTATCCATGCTTCTCCTCCTTGCTTCTGGGGATATATCTCCCAATCCTGGTCCCTGCCTTATTTCTACTTGCTCTCGTCCTCGCCTCCCACATGCAACTTCTACTCCTTCTGGTGTCAACCCCTCCAACCTCATACCCATCCCCTGCCACCCTCCCTCCTCTCTCCCATTCTCCTGTGCCCTTTGGAATGCTTGCTCCCTTTCTAACAAGTTCCTCTCTGTGCATAACTTCTTTCTCGCTAACTCTCTGCTTTTATTTGCTATAACTGAGACTTGGCTCACTCAGTCTGACTCTGCTCTGGAAGCTGCCCTCTCATATGGTGGCCTTTCTTCTCCCACACTCCGTGCCCTGATGGCAGGAGTGGAGGCATGAGGCTCCTGCTCTCCTCTCTCTCCTGTTACCGAACCCTTCCTATTCCTCCCACTCTTGCTTTTCCCTCCCTTGAGGTTCACACAGTCCAGATCTTCTCTCCTCTCCCTGTCCACGTGGTGGTCATCTATCGCCCACCTACCGCTACTCATCCCCCTTCTGCCTTTCTCTCTCACTTTGTATCCTGGCTCTCTTTCTTTCTCTCCTTGGGGACTTCAATTGTCACATTGTTTACCCCTCTCTCCCTTTGACTTCCCGCTTTCTCTCTCTAACCTCTTCTTTTGGCCTTCAACCGTGGACTGCAGCCAGCACCCACAAGGATGGCCACTACCTAGACCTGGTTTTCACTAAAAACTTCTCTGTCTCCGATTTCTCCATTTCCCCTTTTCCTCTCTCTGACCATCACCTCATCTCATTTTCTCTCTCTCGCTTCTCTCCATCTCCATCTCGCCCTCGTTTTTGCAGAAATCTGCGCTCTATTAACCTACCAGCTTTTAATTCCACTTTACGCTCCTCCCTCTCCTCTCTCAGTTCTACTTCAGACCCTGATAACCTGGTCAGGAACTACAGCTTTTTCTCTGCCATCCTCGCCCTTCTAACCCCAGACCCTGGCTAAACTCCCACACACGCATGCTGCGTTCCTCCACTCGCTCCTCTGAACGCCTCTGGAGGAAATCTCATACTGCTGCGACACACTTTATTCGAGCAAATACCCAGTATGTACCTGGCAGATACCTGGAATGCGCCCCGCTCCTCACTTCTGACAAGCCCCGTTGCGTTTGCCTTCCCAGCCACGGTTCATGCCTGGCTGACGGGCGGCTGATCTGTTAAATGATAATGATTAGGATTTAATAGGCTGCAATGCTTCGCGTGTCTACCAGATGGCATAAATTCATGAATTGTAATGCAGTATATATATATATATACTGTGCAGTATTGCAGCCAGCGGGAATAAAATGCTTCAATCCCTGCCTGGAAAATAACGCAATGCACTCGGGCAGAAAACAGTCACAAACCTCAATACACCTGAGTATACCCGAATTCGTGGGACTAGCCGAGCTCGAATAAAGTGTGTCGCCAGTGTACGCTCGCAGACTTCCTTCAATACAAATTTATGGTGGCCTGTTTCAACTCTGCCCTCTCTCAGGCTAAACAAACCTACTTTTTATCAACACACACAAGTATAACCCACGCCGACTTTTTTCTGTCTTTGACTTTCTACTCAGACCACCCTCGGCTGCCTCCTCATCTTCCTCCATCTCACCTCAGGACTTTGCTGACTTTTTTAAGGAAAAGGTGGAATCCACACGTCAGAGCATCCCATCTGTTGCCTCCTTCCATCCCACACCGCTCTCCAACTCTCCTCCTGCCTTTCTTGACTCTTTCCGCTATCTCGAGGAGGATGTGTCACTGCTGATCTTCTGTTCTCCCTCTACCACCTGCCCTCTTGATCCCATTCCCTCTCATCTCCTAAAACCTCTTGCTCCTTCTATAATCACTATGCTCACACAGATTTTTAACTCTTCCCTCTACTCTGGTACCTTTCGATCCTCCTTCAAGCATGCAACTGTTATACAATTACTTAAAAACAGCAAGCTTGACTCTACCTGTCCTTCTAACTATCGACCTGTCCCCTCCTGCCTTTTGCCTCCAAACTCCTTGAACGTCTTGTATTCTCTCGATTGCTACACTTTCTCAACACCTATTCTCTTCTAGACCCTCTACAATCTTGTTTCCGCACTGCTCACTCTACTGAAACAGCCCTCACTAAAATAACCGGCATCCTTCATGCTGCCAAAGACAGAGGTCATTACACTCTGCTTATATTATTTGACCTCTCTGCAGCATTTGACACCATGGACCACCCTCTTCTCCTTCACATTCTCCATACACTTGGTATTCGGAACAAAGCTCTATCCTGGACCTCCTCTTACCTCTCCCATCGTACTTTCAGTGTCTCTTTTGCTAACACCTCCTCCTCTATTGATCTCTCTGTGGGGGTACCTCTGGGCTCTGTCCTGGGACCCCTTCTCTTTTCTCTTTACACACTCTCTCTAGGTGACCTAATCACATCTTTTGGGTTTAAATATCTCTATGCTGATGACACACAAATTTACATTTCAACCCCTGACCTTACACCTGCTATACAGACCAAAGTTTCTGAATGCCTCTCTGGAATATCATCCTGGATGGCCATCCACCGACTTAAACTTAACATGGCAAAAACAGAGCTCCTTATACTTCCTCCCAAACCTGGCCCTATTACCTCCTTCCACATTACTGTTGGAAATACGATCATTCACCCAGTAGCCAAAGCACGCAGCCTAGGGGTCACACTCGATTCCTCTCTCTCATTCTCCTCTCACATTCAAAACGTTTCTAAAACTTGTCGCTTTTTCCTCCACAATATCACAAAGATACGCCCTTTCCTCTTTTACTTGACTGCTAAAACTCTGACTCAGGCCCTCATTCTCTCCCGTCTCGATTACTGCAACCTCCTGCTGACTGGCCTTCCTGCCTCTCACCTATCTCCCCTACAATCTATCCTAAACGCTGCTGCCAGAATGACTCTACTCTTTCCTAAATCTGTCTCCGCGTCTCCCCTCCTGAAATCCCTCTCCTGGCTTCCGATCAAATCCCGCATCTCACACTCAATTCTCCTCCTCACTTTTAAAGCTTTACACTCTTCTGCCCCTCCTTACATCTCAGTACTAATTTTTCGTTATGCACCATCCCGACTCTTGTGTTCTTCTCAAGGATGTCTTCTTTCTACCCCCTTTGTATCTAAAGCTCTCTCGCACCTTAAACCTTTCTCACTTTCTGCCCCGCACCTCTGGAATGCCCTTCCCCTCAATACCCGACTAGCACCCTGTGACAGGGTGAATAAAAGCCACCAGCTATATACCTGGCAGACATATGTTTAGTCTGCAGTGCAGCAGTGATGAGGTTAACTTCAGCTGGGAAGCTCATGGCAATTAGTTGAATCCCAGCTGCCTAATCAAGGTGTGTTAAAAACCCCAGGATGTGCACACATGCAGCTAGCTGGTCAGGAGACAGGAGTGAGTTACTGAAGAGATTACTGATACAAGGTCTGTTTGCAAAGTACATGGTTTATGAACTGTCTGGCTCCTGCATGCAAAAGAGTAGCTGCCTTATTTTTGCTCTGTCTGCTAAAGAGAACTTTATTTTTGCTCTGTCTGCTAAAGAGAACCATATTTTGCTCTGTCTGCTAAAGAGAACCTTATTTTTGCTCTGTCTGCTAAAGAGAAACTATTTTGCTCTGCCTGCTAAAAAAAAGCTATTTTTCTTTTGTTTGCTGATGAGAAGTTATTTGTTTTTGGTGTGCTGTATGTTTTAAGGCTAAAATAAATAAGCCTTATTCTAAGAACCTGCGTGTGTAGTTGCATGTACTCTGCAACATATGGTGTTAGAAGTGGGATTTTCAAAAAGCCACTGCAGTTAAAGGGCACACACACACACACAAGAAGGAGAAAAATGGAAGAATCTTTGAAAGAGTTTTTGTGCGAGCAGACAAGACAGCAGGGACAGCTAATGCAGGAGCAGGCCCGGCTACAAGCAGAGAGAGATTAAAGACTACAGGCAGCACAGGATGAGCAGATGGCCAGGCTGCTGACTCAATTCCAGGAGTCTGCCAATCCAGAACCTGCAAACAGACCCCCGGTTCTCCTGAGGAAAATGACTGCGAATGAGGATCCAGAGGCTTTTTTACTGACATTTGAAAGGGTTGCCGAAGCTCAGGGCTGGACTGCAGATCGCTGGGCCACTGCTTTGGCCCCGCTTCTCATAGGAGAAGCCCAGGCCTCATATCAGGGCCTCCCTGTAGATTAGGCAATGGACTACCGACAAGTAAAAGCCGCCATACTGGATCGCTTAGGTCTGACCCCAGAGACTTACCGGCAGCAGTTGCGGAACATGAAGTATACTGCTAAGATGAGACCCCGGGTCCTCGCTCAACGGTTATTGGACTTGTGTACACGCTGGATACAACCCGAGGAGTGCACTAAGGAGGCAATTCTTGAGCAGGTGGTGTTGGAACAATTCCTACAGATAATACCCCCTTCCGCACACTCATGGGTAAAACACCACGCTGCTGAAACCCTAGCTTTGGCGGTCCGACTCGTGGAGAACTTCCTTGGGGCTGAGATGCAGGCGAGTGTCCTGGACCCGATGGATCCGACTCCACCGGCACTTGCGGACGCCCAAAGAGGGAGGTCGGATCAACGGGGAACATACGGCCCGTTCATACGCAACCGCCAAGTCCAACAGAAGGAGCAGTCGTTCCAGCAAGGGCGGAGTCCAAATGCTGGTCCCCGCTGAGACCCTCATCCCCTTCATGATGTCGGCTGGTCGCCAAATGAGAGGAACTTCCGAGGACGTCGCCCACAGGACCCACCAGATGCCTGGTCTCCAGTATCCGGTCCAACCCTCTCCATGTTCCGCCTGCGGAGAACAAGGCCACTGGCACGTGGACTGTCCACAGATAGATTTTTCCTTCAGTAGGACCGTCGCCTCGGCCTTCACTGGATAAAGTTACAAGCCCTGGCTACTTCCAGCCCAGGTTGAGGAGAAAACCGTCCAGGCCCTTGTAAATTCAGGCTCTGGGAAATTCTGGTCTTCCAGGAACTGTTACCACCTAACGTGTGTTCTTTTGACTCCCCATGGAGTATAGAATGTATACACGGTGATGTAAAGTGGTATCCGACGGCCAAAATCCAGCTACAGGTAAAAGGCCAGGAGGACTACCTCGAAGTAGGAGTCACTCCTTGGCTCCCTGCCCCCATTGTGCTCGGCCGGGACTGGCCTTTTTTTCGGACCTCACGAGGAGCCTTATTCTATGGCTCAGGAGAGCCCTGGAAAACTGTTTCCCTTCTCGGCAGACCTTTTTCCCAGAAGACACCGAGTTCAAAAGACTCGAAAGCAAAGACGCTCTGAAAAGCAGGACTGGTTGCCGAAATCTGGGTCTCAAGGTGACCATTCTAATATCCAGAAGTCACAAGTGATGACTGGGGATGACCAGAGGGAGGTGGATATGGGCCCTGGAGATTTACCAGACCTATATCTCCCTGATTTTCGCCAGAGGCAAAGGGAAGAACCAGTCCTAGCTAGACAGTATGACAAGGTGGTAAAAATTGATGAGCAAATTTAGAATGCACAAGGGGTGATAGTATTCCCCCATTTTGAGCTATCAAATGATATCCTGTATAGGGTGAATAGGCAGACACAAACAGGGGAGGTCACCAGACAGATATTGGTTCCCAAGGCGTTTGTTAAATCTGTGTTCACTCTAGCCCATACTGTCCTTTGGGGTGGTCACCTGGGCAGGGATAAAACATTGGACCGTATTTCATCCCGATTCTATTGGCCAGGGATACATAGTGATATTGCTAAGTTATGTGCGGCATGTCCGGAGTGCCAGATAACTAGTCCAAAAGGCAAAAAAACAGCCCCTTTGGTTCCTCTACCCTTGGTGTCAGTTCCCTTTGAGAGGATTAAGGTAGACTTGGTAGGACCTCTAGAACCTTCTGCGAAAGGGCACAGGTTTATTCTTGTAATAGTTGATTATGCAACAAGATATCCTGAGGCATTCCCCCTGAGAACAGCAATGGCGAAGCAAGTAGCCAACAAGTTGTTGGAACTGTTCTCACGGGTTGGACTGTTCTCAGCATATGTTAGATTCAGTGTCTGTTAGTGGTGTTATTTGTGTTTATGATATACTGTATCACACTATGTTTGTTTTTTATTCTTTTTTTGTCTGCATGATATGACCGCCAACACGAGGAGGGCTCTAGTGGACATCTACCTCCATCAGGCTACTATATATCCTTTTATTGGTGATCCCATATTTGTCATCTCCTGGGGCCCAGCGCCATTGATATAACATATTTTGCATCTGGCACACACAGAGGAGCCAAGTACAGCCGTGGAAGCAGCCCACAGAGGGATGCCCAGCAGAGAGACTGCACTTGCAACCTCAGGACCAGCAGCTGAGAGCGGGGGACATCAGGTTGCTCCAGTCGGGATACAGCCCAACGATGTCCGGCAGAAGCATCTGCGGAAGGTGCCCATTGGAGACCGGCAGGCGGACGGCTTGCTAGACTCCGGTGCCACCGTGACTCTGGTTCGCCCTGATATGGTGCAGCCAGAGGATTTGCTCCTGGGCACCGGGATGCAAGTGACCATGCCAGACGGAGGACCGCGGTCACTCCAGGTTGCCGGGTCTTTTTGGACTGGGGTGCCGGACATGGCATGAGGGAGGTGGGGGTTTTGCCTGGGTTAGATGCTGAGGTCTTGCTGGGTAACGACCTAGGACACGTTACCTGTGTTTTTACCACTGAGCTGGCACCTGTTGCAGCGATCATCAGGAGCCAGTCAGCAAGGATCGCAGCAGAACCAGCCCCTGTCCCCCTGCATTTGGGACCTACAGTTCCAGTAGTCTCTGCAGAGACCAGACAGGTAAGCCAGACTCAGTCGCTTTCTGACACTGACTTACTGTTCCCTGTACCTGTTCCATGTTCCCCTGACTCAGATGTGACCGGGGGGTGGCCAGAGTTAGGTGCCCAGTTTAAGGATGCGGTGCAATCTGATCCCAGCTTGGAGGGCATGAGACTGTGGGCGTCCGAGTCTAAGCCAAGCAAGGGGTCTGTTTTCTTCTTGTGGCACTGCGGGCTCCTATACAGAGAGCAAGGGACCACCGGGTTAGATGAGGTATGAACGGGGAAGAGACAGCAATTGGTACCCCGGGAATATAGGCAGCAGTTGTTGCGGGTAGCCCACTCCATTCCACTAGCGGGGCATCAGGGGGTCGCTAGGACGCGAGCCTGGCCGTTGCAGCGTTACTACTGGCCGGGGGCATCCAGTGAGGTGGCAGAGTTCTGCCGATCCTATGATGCCTGCCAGCGAGTAGGTAAGGCGGGTGACTGTGTGAAGACACCCCTGAACCCGTTACCGGTAATAGGGGAACCCTTTCAGTGGGTAGCTATGGACCTCGTGGGACCCCTCATGGTTCCCAGTTGGTCAGGAAAGCGCTACATATTCACGGTGGTGGATTTTGCCACCCGGTACCCTGGGGCGGTAGCGCTTGCCAGTATTGATGCTAGGGCAGTAGCTAAAGCTCTGTTAACCATTTTTTCTAGGGTAGGTTTCCCTAGTGAGATCCTAACCGATCAGGGGTCGCAGTTCATGAGTGAATTGCTCCAGTGTCTCTGGGAGGCGTGCGGGGTGAAGCACCAGGGCACGACCACTTACCACCCCCAAACCAATGGACTATGTGAGAGGTTCAATGGTACCCTGAAGCAGATGCTGCGAACATTTATAGAGGCAGAGGGGAAAGACTGGGAGATTCACCTGCAGCATTTGCTGTTTGTGTACCGAGAGGTACCGCAAGAATCCACAGGCTTCTCTCCCTTTGAGCTGCTATATGGTCGCAGGGTAAGAGGACCTCTGGACCTATTCCGTGAGGGATGGAAAGGGGAGACTACCACTACTGATGCTTCTGTGCTTCAGTATGTGATAGATCTCAGAGACCGGTTAGAGATGCTCATGGGGTTGGCACAGGACAACCTTAGGGCTGCTCAGACCAAGCAGAAGACTTGGTATGATCAGAATGCCCGTAGCAGAGAGTTCATCCCAGGACAGTAGGTACTTGTTCTCAAGCCCATTCGGGAGAACAAATTAATGGCTGCCTGGTCGGGACCGTATCCGGTACTGCGAAAGATGAACGAGTGCAACTATGTTGTACAGGTAGATGCTGAGAAAAGTAGAAATAAAACTTATCACATCAATATGCTGAAGGAGTACATAGCACCGAGTGTGCCATCGGTGCTGGCCATTTGCAGCCCACCGATGGGGGATCCGGCGAGCAATGCTCTGCCTGATCTCCTGGGGGAGGCTAGGCAGGGAGGTACCATAGAGCAGGTGGAGATAGGGGCTCAGCTGAGTGTCAGTCAGAGAGCAGATGCCAGGGCTATGCTAGAGAAGTATAGGGCTCTGGTTTCAGACAAGCCAGGGAAGACACACATTGCAGAACACCCAGTGCTGACAGGGGATCTGAGACCTCTGCATAAGCACGCTTATAGAGTGTCAGCAGAGGTGAAGGGCAGTATAGAGAGGGAGGTAGAAGAGATGCTGGCCCTAGGGGTAATTGTACCGTCCCAGAGCCCTTGGGCTTGTCCGGTAGTCATGGTGCCTAAGAAGGACAGAACCACCCGGTTCTGTGTGGACTACCGGCAGTTCAATGCGGGCACGGTGTCAGATGCCTACCCCATGCCCCGCATGGATGAGTTGTTAGATGAACTCGCTGGGGCAAGGTATCTGACGACTATGGATCTCAGTAATGGGTACTGGCAGATCCCTTTGACCCAGGAGGCTAGAGAGAGGTCTGCATTTAGTACCCCAAGTGGCCTCTATGAATTTCTAGTGATGCCATTCGGGATGAAAAATGCACCGGCTACCTTTCAACACCTGGTCAATCGCTTGCTGGAGGGTATGCAAGGGTTTGCAAGGGCATACCTGGACGACATTGCTGTCTTTAGTAATTTGTGGGACTCACACTTAGTGCATGTAGCTGCAGTGCTAGCCAGGATTAGGGAAGCGGGACTCACGTTGAAACCCACCAAGTGCTTAGTAGGGATGGCAGAGGTATTGTACCTAGGGCACAGAGTGGGTGGCGGGCATCTTAAGCCAGAACCAGCTAAGGTGGAAGCTATAGTGCAGTGGCCCATTCCCAAAACCAAGAAGCAAGTCATGGCTTTCCTAGGCACCGCAGGCTACTACAGAAAGTTTGTCCCTCAGTATAGCGCCATTGCCAAACCCCTGACTAACTTGACCCAGAAGCGACAGTCTGTGCTGGTAGTCTGGTCTCCTGCCTGTGAGGTCTCGTTTCAGGCATTAAAGACTGCACTAGCCAGCGCTCCTATACTTGCTGCTCCAGACTATGCAAAAAAGTTCCTGGTGCAGACTGATGCCTCAGACTTTGGCATTGGAGCTGTACTCAGCCAAGTGGGGGAGGAGGGCGATGAGCACCCAGTAGTATATCTAAGCCGCAAACTGCTGCCCAGAGAGGTGGCCTATGCCACCATTGAGAAAGAGTGTCTGGCTATAGTGTGGGCTCTAAAGAAGTTACAGCCTTATTTGTATGGCAGACATTTCACAGTAATAACTAACCACAATTCTTTGAGTTGGTTACAGAGGGTGTCGGGGGAAAATGCTAAACTTTTGCGCTGGAGTCTTGCCTTACAGGAGTGGAACTTCACCATCCAGCACAAGAAGGGAAATGAGCATGGTAATGCTGATGGCCTTTCCCGCTAGGACAGCCCGCAGGACTTACTAACTTCAAGAGCTGCAAAACATACTGCACACCTAACAAGCTCCTATTGAACCCCCAAAATAACCACAACATATATATAAGCATATGAGTGTCACAGAGGAGTGCTACTGAGCATGGCAATATATATTTAAAACCAGAGACAGAACATAAAACACAGACAGAGCTCAGTGCACGTCCAGTGAAACTCATACACGGTACAGTGGGGGTTATTTTGGGGGTTCAATAGGAGCTTGTTAGGTGTCCAGTATGTTTTGCAATTCTTGTTCAGCTAGTCTTAGCTGATTGGAGGGTGGCAACCTCCTACCTAATTGAAGCTTACCCCCTCCCACATTTAAATGGTTAAAAGCTCACTCCATAGCATCTCCCACTCTCAGGGGAATTTGCTTGCTTGCAGTATGATTGTGACAAATCTAATACAGAGTGCTTTTCTTGGTAATGTACAGGTTAATTAAAGCTTCAATCAGACTTAGAACTTTGCAACTAATATTGACAGATTTATTATAAATCATTCTTCCTGGTATTACACAGGTTATTAAGAATTTATATTAGTGTTAGGGACCCCTGAAGAATATGGTCTGCCGTGCAGTGGCTCAGGGGCTTACAACAATTTGGCAAAAATGTTAAACTAAAATAACATTTTATTTAATAGATATTTATACATATATATTTAGGCACTGTACCATGTATGAGTTTCACTGGACGTGCACTGAGCTCTGTCTGTGTTTTATGTTCTGTCTCTGGTTTTAAATAACTTCAAGAGCTGGCAGGTCAGCTCAGCCACCGGACGGGGTAGTCAGGGCAGTCCCTGCGTCTTGAGTGGGGGAGGTGTGACGGGGAGGAAAGGGTTAATACCTGATTTGCCATGCATTACTGTTGTTGCCCTGTCCCCGCCATTTTTATTCCCCATGTGCAGGCCATTCCCTGTCTGCGAGGGTAAAAGACAAGATGCATTTGCATACCCTCTAACCAACACATGATAGAAGATCTTAAATGTAAGGCAGGAGGTATTTTTTTGTAAGTCTAAGCAGCAATTACTTGGACATCCAGCTGTGATATGGGTGAATGAGCTTCGGTATTTTTATGACCAAGCCAGAAATGGTTGTAATTATTTTTATGATGGAGCCTCAAAAGGCTCCCACAGATTTAGAGTCCCCCTGTCTAAAAGAGTGTCAATTATGACAATACCCAGAGGCTCATAATGTATACAATACTGGCATACTGATGCACAGCAGATGTCAGGCTATTGACACCTCTAAGTCAGAGACCAGACATAGTGGCCCCAAGAAATGGGTGTAGCCCAGGTATGCTAAGTGGCATGGGCGTCTACCTGACCTATGCGCCCTGCCCACCGGACAACCCTTTTGACCAGTCTTATGAACTGTGGGTCACTTGGCTATTCGTGGGTTTTTTTCTTCCCACGAGAGGATTGGATCCACATGTTAAAGATAGCTTTGGCCTGTCTATAACTGTGGCTTCCCATGTATTTCCCAGGGGGATTCCTGAATTTTAATCCATGATGTAAAGATGCAAGTCTTTGTTCTAGTACAGCAGCAACCAGTCCAGGAGTGAAGGGGTTAACAACCACATAACCACAGGACTTTTAAAACCAAGGCTGTATTTCTTGCACTGGCAAGCAAAGGACCATTTCTTTCGTTCCAAGGACAATTTATTTAGTTTCCTGATCCCAGTGAGTGTGGTTTTAAGTGTATTCTGCAGATGTCGTGTGTTTGTCTATTTAGGAAATAAATCACAATTTATTTTGCAACTTGTTCTATTCAATCAAGTACCCAGAAATATAAATGTGTTGATTAAAGTTGGTGTCATCGTGACACATGCTGAGGAAATTTTTAGATTCAGAGAAGAGAGCCTGGGATGAACTTCTCCCTTTTCTGATGTTTGCAGTGCGGGAAGTTCCCCAGACCTCCACAGGGTTCTCTCCATTTGAACTGCTCTATGGCCGCCAACCCCGGGGTATCCTAGACCTCCTAAAGGAGTCCTGGGAGGAACAGCGGTCCCCTTCTAAGAATACCCTGAAATATGTACTAGACCTTAGGAAGCGCCTAGATGTGGTCGGCCATTTTGCAAGGGAGAATCTTAGATCAGCTTAGGACAGTCAGGATAGACATTACAATCAGAATGCTTGCATGAGAGTGTTTCACCCGGGAGACCAGGTGATGTTATTATTACCTAGTTGCGAGAGTAAACTCCTGGCCAAATGGCAGGGCCCATTCGAAGTACTCCGCCGCACGGGTGATGTGGATTACGAGATCGCTCAACCAGGGTCCAGGAAGGGTAAACAAATTTACCATGTGAAATTGCTGAAACCCTGGAAGATGCAGCAGTCTCTGTTCATCCACCCGGTGGAGGAGGAAACGGACTTGGGTCCTCAGCCCCCAAGGGAGAACATTGTGAGTGACGATAAAATCCCAATGGGTAAACAGTTGTCCTCTGAACAAAAAGGGGACTTGTTTGCAATAATTACACAATTCCATGATGTTTTTTCTGATTTATCAGGGCAAACTAACTTAATTTCACATGCGATCGAGACAGCACCTAAGGGTAAAAGTACGTTCCTGTCCTTATAGGTTGCATGAAAGTCGTAGGGCCCTGGTAGAGAAGGAGGTACAAGAAATGTTACACAGGAGTGTTTGAGGAATCATGCAGTGAGTGTTGTTGTCCACTGGTTATGGTCCCTAAACCCGATGGGAAGGTAAGATTTTGTGTGGACCTCCAAAAGGTCAATGCGGTATCCAAGTTTGACGCATATCCGATACCAAGGGTGGACGAATTAATTGAAGCCCTTGGTAATGCGGAATATATATCCATGCTGGATTTGACAAAAGGATACTGGCAAATACCCTTAGAGGAAAAGTCCAAGTTCAAAACAGCCTTTGCCACTCCCATGGGTTTATACCAGTTTGTGACAATGCCATTTGGACTGCATGGAGCCCAAGCCACATTTCAGAGACTCATGGATAAGGTACTGAGACCCCATAGGACTTATGCCGCAGCCTACATAGATGACATTGTCATATATAGTAAACACTGGCGGGACCACCTAAATAGGCTGAAAGCGGTCCTCAAATCTCTAAGAGAGGCAGGGCTCACAGTCAACCCTAAGAAATGTGCCTTGGGTTAGGCGGAAACCAAATACTTAGGGTATGCAGTGGGAGGTGGAAAAGTAAGGCCACTAGCCGACAAGGTAGTTGCCCTGAAAGAAGTTCCGACCCCCAAACAAAAACGCAGGTATGCTCTCTGCTGGGTTTATCAGGATTCTACAAGGGAAGATCCGTTTTTAGAAGCAATTGATTCTTGGAGTTGGGGAGCACACAGCCTGGTTGGAGAGCAGGAGAGCAGGAGAATAGGAGACCGGTAGGAGGAGAGAGCGTGACGCGACGCCCGCGCAGCAGCATCACTGTTCCTGCGTCCCTGGAGCTCCACACAGCATCTGCCACACGTGGGGACGCCAGAGAGAGAGCTCCGGTCGCCATCTTGGATCCACAGAAAGTGTTTCCAGTCCTACTGCTTTCAAATATCCTTTATTCTGTGAGTAGGGTAACGATTTTACCCCCCCCCCCCCCGGATTGGTGTGTGACACCCTCCAGAATCCTGCACTAGTTGTCAATAAATAGCTTTTTTATTATTTTCTGTCTGGCTTGTTGTTGTTGTGAGTCTGTCTTGTATGTTATATGTTGTTAGTGTTATATGTTTTTATGTCCACAATACTGACATACTGCACTATAATCTTCTCTTTTTATTTTTTCATATATCACGTCACGTCTTGGAGAGAATCTGCATTTTGCTCATCATCCATCATCAATTACCAAAGGACTTTGATTTGGACTGTTCACCACATGGTTTGAATATTTTCACCATTATAATTGGCGCCGACATTATCTTTTTTTCTTAGGATTCTACCAGCGGTTCATCCCGAACTACTCGGAAGTGTCAGCCCCTTTAAAGGACCTCACAAAAAAGTGTGCCCCTACTCAAGTGGTATGGTCAAGGGAGTGTCAGAGAGCCTTTGAGGACATAAAAAGGTGTCTATCAGAGGGTCCCGTCCTTAGAAGCCCATACTTCAACAGCCCTTTTGTAGTGCAAACAGATGCATCAGAGATAGGGCTAGGGGCAGTGTTGTCACAACAGTTTGAGGGAGTTGAACACCCTATCCTTTTCCTGAGTAGGAAATTGTTCCCGAGGGAAAAAAACTTCTCAGTGATTGAGAAAGAGTGCCTCGCAGTAAAGTGTGCAATCGAGGCTTTGAGGCATTACCTGGCAGGAGTCCATTTTACTTTGGTGACGGACCATGCTCCACTGAAGTGGTTAAATAGTATGAAAGATTCCAATGCTAGGTTAACTAGGTGGTATTTGGCCCTCCAACCCATCTCATTTGAGATTCAACACAGGCCGGGAAAAGAGAACGCAAATGCTGATTTCTTTTCTAGAGAATGGGTGGATGGTCGGGCTTCAGCCGTGCGTAGCCCAGCCACACAATAACAGGGGAGGAATGTGACAGGGTGAATAAAAGCCACCAGCTATATGCCTGGCAGACATATGTTTAGTCTGCAGTGCAGCAGTGATGAGGTTAACTTCAGCTGGGAAGCTCATGGCAATTAGTTGAATCCCAGTGCCTAATCAAGGTGTGTTAAAAACCCCAGGATGTGCACACATGCAGCTAGCTGGTCAGGAGACAGGAGTGAGTTACTGAAGAGATTACTGATACAAGGTCTGTTTGCAAAGTACATGGTTTATGAATTGTCTGGCTCCTGCATGCAAAAGAGTAGCTGCCTTATTTTTGCCTTATTTTTGCTCTGTCTGCTAATGAGAACCTTATTTTTGCTCTGTCCGCTAAAGAGAAACTATTTTGCTCTGCCTGCTAAAAAAAAGCTATTTTTCTTTTGTTTACTGATTAGAAGTTATTTGTTTTTGGTGTGCTCTATGTTTTAAGGCTAAAATAAATAAGCCTTATTCAAAGAACCCGCGTGTGTAGTTGCATGTACTCTGCAACACACCCTCTCTATCCACCTTTAAGACCCACCTTAAGACACATTTGCTTAAAGAAGCATATGAATAGCACTTGATAATCCTGGACACATGGTACATAAAGCTTGGCCCCCTGCAGACGCACTTACTAGAATTCCCTCCAACTGTTTCTATATGTTCCCCTACTTACCAATTACATTGTAAGTTCCTCGGAGCAGGGACTCCTCTTCCTTAATGTTACTTTTATGTCTGAAGCACGTATTCCCATGACCTGTTGTTTATATTATGTGTTATTTATTTGATTACAACATGTATTACTACTGTGAAGCGCTATGTACATTTATGGCGCTGTACAAATAAAGACATACAATACAATACAACCTAAAAAAAAAACATAGAAAAAAATAAAATAAAAACAAACATTTGCCAAAAAATGCATTGCTTATCACTGTGCTTATCTATACCCAGAAAAAATACACAATTAGATAAAATACAATCAATCTGTTTCTTACCTTTGTCGTATTCACCCCATCCTACTCCGGCACTAACTCTTGACCCATGACGCAATGCTCAATAGCCTGATGCGAAGAAGTCCATAAAGAGATGTCGCCTGTAAGTTATTTCCTTCTTTTTTCTTCCGTCTTCTCTTCTTTGTAATCTAAAGAGGCCTGGAGATGTTGTCCCAAAGTCTTCTTGGCTCAAATGAGATGGGATGTCACAGAGAAGCTTGGTCTTTCAACACCATTTATATTTAAGGGATCAATCACATGGCAAAACAAGACAGTGAAATAAAATTAGGTTGATTTTGGATAAATTCTCTGAAACACACAGAAATACAAAATTCAAAAATATACACACTTACTGGGGTCTGGGGGAATGAGATCTACCTTTCCTAGGTGGAGGGACCAACTTCAAATGGGTTTCCTCTGTCCGCTTCTCTGCTTCAGGATATCAGAGTGCTGCACACAGCCACAATGACATGTACCTCCAGCTGGTCATAGTCCAACTCCACACTCCTTCCAAGAGAGTCTCTTCCTCTGATAGTCTCCACACTCCTTCCCAGAAATGGACTAGTGCTCTGATCAGCAGTGTTCCTTATATACCCCTTGGTGGCTATTGTGAAAGTGTAGAAAAAATATCAAGAAGTCAAAGGGTTCAGATATCAGAGTGAGTTTATTTGGTACCAAGGTACGCAAAAGAGAGAGAATTCAAAAGAAGCTCTCTCCCCTCACATAATGATTGACATCACATTTTATACATTTCAAATGAGTAATACGCCCCTTAAGGGGATTGGGTTAGAGAAAAATAAAAAATATAGTGACTTAAACAAAAAACGTTACTCAAGCTAAAATATATGCTTTGCAAGCTAACCCTTACCCTACATAACTCCCCAGAATTTGGGGCCTTGTAGCCTCCTGACTTAAGGAGTCAACCTCTCAGCTCTGTGTGTGTAGCTGCAAGATAAGAGAAGTGGGGGCTATCTCACTCATAGAAACTGCTAGAATTGCAATTATTTCAAGACCGTAGAAATTATACGAGGGTTGGTCTTTGCCAAGAGCGATGTTTTGCAGCCTCATCCTCGCAGCTTTCATACCCAAGCAAACAGCTGCCATACACATACATACAAGCAAACACACAAAATGGCTGCTAGGACAAAATGGTGGTGATGATAGTCTTTTTTCATATAGCCTAAGCCATACCTCTTATCCCCAATCTTCACAGTCCTCACTTTTTATTCTTAAAAAATAGTCTTTTAAGGATAACTCAGATAAAACTCATAAACGTCGTGCTGGCCTGGAGGGTCCAAGATTGCATGACTTTGATAATTCTGAAAACTCACAGAGTTGCAGGCTATTATATCAGTCAGGTTGGTCTTTCTGTCGTCATCTTCATCTGTATTCCTTTGAAGGGGACTGACTTTTCCTTCCGAGATTGCATCTTCTGCGGTGTCGTCTGTGATCAGTGGCATGGCCTGGGTAGAGGGTGTTACACACCTTTGCACCAGGCATTTACTGCATACGACACAGACATACAAAACAACCAGAAGTACAAGCGCACAGACAAATCCATTCATTAGCTTCGCTCCCAAGGAACCAACCCACCCGCTAATTCCTAACAGATCCCAACCCAAGTGGCTCTTTGTGTATGTGGTGTGTATCCGCACACTGAGCAGGATTCATTTACCCCAGATTTATTAGATATGGATCTGCAAACATCAATGAATGTATTGTCTTTTTCCCATGTGGTTAAATGTAATTCTCTCTTGCGTCGTTGGGTATCACTAGAGTATGGCAGAGACTCATTGTATATATTCCCTGGTGACACATTAACCCGTGTAGCATTGTGCGAGAGTGTATGATTGTCTGCCAAATGGTGTGTCCACAAAACAATAAACATTACAAATATTGCAACCCATCATTGCCTTATCATCTGGATGGCGTAAGCGAATCTTGCCTAGCGGGGCATACATCTTAAAAACACACTCTAAAGAATTAAAAATTGAGTCCTGAAAAGAAAATTGTTCGGATAAGACCGGGACTTGCCTGGAGTCTTATTCACTCGATGGTTAATGTTCTGGGATTTATTTTGCCCAGATACACCAACTGGTTGTTTAGTGGACAGGGAGGATCCCTTCAATACACTAACTTGATGGCACTTTCTCTTTGTTAGCTGTTTGCGGAGGTGCTGGCTCTATCTTTACGTGTCTGATGTGTATCCACGAAGAAAATCTGGCAACTTTTACTGCAGTGTTGGTGGTGAGTAGTACCTGGAATGGTCCACATCACCTGGGATTAAGAGCGTTCTTGCGTAGAAAATGTTTCTCCATCACCCAGTCTCCTTCTTTTAGATGCTGCTGCTTTGCATTCTCCTTGGTAGACTGTGTAGCCTTCACCTGGGAATGGAAAGACTGAAGCATTGCATTAATTTCACACAATAAATGCTAATTAAATCATCAGTCATAGCATTATCATGCATCAGTAATTTTAAGATCCCTGCAGTAATCATGGGTCTACCCATCAGGATTTCGTGAGGGGTTAATTTAATTTTGCCTTGTGGAGCGCTCCTTATTGACATAAGCACAAGGGGCAGCGTGTCTGGCCAGTGTAATTTGGTCTCAGCACAGATTTTGCTGATCTTATTTTTCAGAACCTCATTGATTCTCTCAACTTTCCCTGCACTCTGAGGTTGATATAGGCAATGTAGATGGTAAATAATACCTAAAATCTTAGCCAGTTCCTGAACTATAGTGGCAGTGAAATGTGTTTTTTGGTCTGAAAAAATGTGTTGTGGAATTCCATATCTAGGTATGAACTCCTGTAGCAGCTTCTTAGCCACTGAGGAACAAGGAAAAACCCGGGCACTCCCTGATGAAATTCTAGAACAGGGGAAATGTAGCAATGAATATTACAACCTTATAAACAAAGGTCCCCTCTGGTTCGTCTTCTTGTCCTATGGCTCTGACCCCAATAGGATCCTTATCCAGGATCCTTATTTGTACAGGGATATAGAGAGAAAAAAAGGGGGAGCACAAATTCTTCAACCTGTGCTCCCCATTTTTTTCTCTCTTAGCCACTGAGCACATGTCTGCGTACTGACAAGGGTATGCTTCAACCCAACCTGAAACCATGCAAACAACTACCAGTACATATTGGTAAAGCAGACTGCAAGGCATTTGGATAAAATCGATTTGCAAATTGTGAAAAGGACCTTGGGGGCACAAGATTTTACCTGTACCGACCGGAACGTGTTTGCCAATATTGTGAAGTTGGCAAATATGACATGTGGAACAAAAGTCCTCCACTTTAGGCCCAATATTAAGGGCAAACCAGTCATTTCTGATGGATAACAGCATACTCCCCTTATGGGAATGGGCTAACCCGTGGGCCATTTGCAAAATGTATGTTTCCAAAGAGGTGGGGTAAGACTGGTTTGTTATTGGGGCTGTACCAAAAATCCTCTTTACATTGATAAACCTTAGTTGTCCAGTCCTGAATAACCTCAGCAGTTAATTGTTTGTAGAAAAACATAAGATCTAATGGCACAATAACTGGTGTGTCAGTGGGTTGTGTAGTTAGAGCATATGCCTGCACATACGGTCGTCTGGCTGCCTGCTTGGCAGTGGAGTCAGCAAAGGCATTACCCTGTGAGAGTGGGTCAGTCTTGTTCGTGTGTGCTGCAACTTCAATTACAGCCAGTGAGCGAGGGAGGAGTAAGCCTTCAATAAATTTTGTACCTGCTGAGCATTGTGTATTGGGGAACCTGCAGCTGTGATTAATCCCCGCAGATGCCAGAGGGCGCCAAAGACATGTACAATTCCAAATGCATATACTGACTGCTAAACAAATTGAGATAGCTTACAGCTAAAAAAATGCAGCTTCTCCCACAGCTCAATAGAGTACAATTAAAATGTTCTACGGTGTCTCGAAAATAAAACAATGGGACATTGTCCCTTCACATATCGTGTGCTTGTTAGCTTATACCAGCATCTCAAAAATTCCCAAACATCTCCTAATTAGAACAAATAGAATTGAAATGTGTTTACTGGTTACACATGTAACGGTGTTTGCCCGGGCCAATCTCATATTGCCCCCCCTATGTGGACACTGACCCCTGTTACATGAAGTGTAGTGTGGTGCACCTGCTGGCTTACAGAATCCCTGAGTCTCCCACGAGGGTATGGGGATAGCATCAGGACTGGCTTATGAGGTATTGCTGAGTTATACTCACTCATGGAACAGCGCCTCCATCTAATCCAGACCCCCAGCGTAGTAGGGAGGAGTCTCTGAAAGATAACCTCTATGTGCAACTTCTTTCCAAGTGACTCCACAATCAGGACAGAAGCGATCTCTTTCTTTGGCATCCTTTATTGTCACCTGTGACAGGGTAAATAAAAGCCACCAGATATGCCTGGAAAACCTATGTCTAGTCTGCAGTGCAGCAGTGACTAGGTTAACTTCAGCTGGGAACCTCAGGACAATTAGTTGGATCCCAGCTGCCTAATCAAGGTGTGTTAAAACCCCAGGCTGTAGACACATGAGGCTGGCTGTTGAGGAGAGAGGAGTAAGCTGCTGAAGAGATTAATGATACAAGGTCTGTTAGCAAAGTAGATGAATTGTGAACTGTCTGTCCACTGCATAGAAAAAGGATAGCTGCCTTATTTATAGACTGTCTGCTAAAGAGAAACTGTTTTTGTTTGGTCTGCTGAAGAAAAAGTCATTTTCTTTTGTTTGCTGATGAAAAGCCATTTTTTCTTTTATTTGCTGATGAAAAGCTAGTTTTGTTTTGTGTGCTGTATATCTTTTAAGGCTAAATAAATAAGCCTTGTCAAGAAACCCACGTGTGTAGTTGTATGTACCCTGCAACATATGGTGTTAGAAGTGGGATGAACCGCCGGTAGTACCCTGCTAAAACCAGCAGAGAGCGTACCTGCGTTTTTGTTTGGGGGGTCGGAACTTCTTTCAGGGCAACTACCTTGTCGGCTAGTGGCCTTACTTTTCCACCTCCCACTGCATACCCTAAGTATTTGGTTTCCGCCTTACCCAGGGCACCTTTCTTAGGGTTGGCTGTGAGCCCTGCCTCTCTTAGAGATTTGAGGACCGCTTTCAGCCTATTTAGATGGGCCCGCCAATGTTTACTATAAATGACAATGTCATCTAGGTAGGCTGCGGCATAAGTCCTATGGGGCCTCAGTACCTTCTCCATGAGTCTCTGAAATGTGGCTGGGGCTCCATGCAATCCAAATGGCATTGTCACAAACTGGTATAAACCCATGGGAGTGGCAAAGACTGTTTTGCATTTGGACTTTTCCTCTAAGGGTATTTGCCAGTATCCTTTTGTCAAGTCAAGCGTGGATATATATTCCGCGTTACCAAAGGCGTCAATTAATTCGCCCACCCTTGGCATCGGATATGCGTCAAACTTGGATACCACATTGACCTTTAGGAGGTCCACACAAATGCTTACCTTCCCATCGGGTTTAGGGACCATAATTAGTGGACTACACCACTCACTGCATGATTCCTCAATCACTCCTAAGTGTAACATTTCTTGTACCTCCCTGACTTTCGCCAGAAGCAAAGGGAAGACCCAGTCCTTGCTAGACAGTATGACAAGGTGGTGAAAATTGATGAGCAGATTTTAGATGCACAGGGGGTGATAGTATTCCCCCATTTTGAGCTATCAAATGATATCCTATATAGGGTGAACAGGGGAGGTCACCAGACAGATATTGGTTCCCAAGGCGTTTGTTAAATCTGTGTTCACTCTAGCCCATACTGTCCCTTGGGGTGGTCACCTGGGCAGGGATAAAACATTGGACCGTATTTCATCCCGATTCTATTGGCCAGGGATGCATAGTGATATTGCTAAGCTATGTGCAGCATGTCCGGAGTACCAGCTAACTAGTCCAAAAGGCAAAAAAACAGCCCCTTTGGTTCCTCTACCCTTTGTGTCAGTTCCCTTTGAGAAGATTGGGGTAGACTTGGTAGGACCTCTAGAACCTTCTGCGAAAGGACACAGGTTTATCCTTGTAATAGTTGATTATGCAACAAGATATCCTGAGGCGTTCCCCCTGAGAACAGCAACGGCAAAGCAAGTAGCCAACAAGTTGTTGGAACTGTTCTCACGGGTTGAATTTCCCCAGGTTATGTTAACAGACCAAGGTACAAATTTTTATGGCTAAACTGATGCAGGATGTGTTAAAGTTACTAGAGGTCAAGTCTGTTCGGACATCGGTCTACCATCCACAGACTAACAGATTGGTGGAAAGATTTAACCGAACTCTAAAAGTGATGCTGAGGAAATTTGTAGATTCAGAGAAGAGAGCCTGGGATGAACTTCTCCCTTTTCTACTGTTTGCAGTGGGGGATGTTCCCCAGGCCTCCACTGGATTCTCTCCATTTGAATTGCTCTATGGCCGCCAACCCCGGGGTATCCTAGACCTCCTAAAGGAGTCCTGGGAGGAACTGCGGTCCCCTTCTAAGAATACCCTGCAATATGTACTCGACCTTAGGAAGCGCCTAGATGTGGTCGGCCATTTTGCTAGGGAGAATCTTAGATCAGCCCAGGACAGTCAGGAGAGATATTACAATCAGAATGCTCGCATGAGAGTGTTTCACCCAGGAGACCAGGTGATGTTATTGTTACCCGGTTGCGAGAGTAAACTCCTGGCCAAATGGCAGGGCCCATTCGAAGTACTCCGCCGCACGGGTGATGTGGATTACGAGATCGTTCAACTAGGGTCCAGGAAGGGTAAACAAATTTACCATGTGAACTTGCTGAAACCCTGGAAGATGCAGCGGTCTCTGTTCATCCACCCGGTGGAGGAGGAAACGGACTTGGGTCCTCAGCCTCCACGGGAGAACATTGTGAGTGATGATAAAATCCCAATGGATAAACAGTTGTCCTCTGAACAAAAAGGGGACTTGTTAGCAATAATTACACAGTTCCATGATGTTTTTTCTGACTTACCAGGACAAACTAACTTAATTTCCCATGCGATCGAGACAGCACCTAAGGGTAAAAGTATGTTCCCGTCCTTATAGGTTGCCTGAAAGTCGTAGGGCTCTGGTAGAGAAGAAGGTACAAGAAATGTTATACTTAGGAGTGATTGAGGAATCATGCAGTGAGTGGTGTAGTCCACTAATTATGGTCCCTAAACCCGATGGGAAGGTAAGATTTTGTGTGGACCTCCGAAAGGTCAATGCGGTATCCAAGTTTGACGCATATCCGATGCCAAGGGTGGACGAATTAATTGACGCCCTTGGTAACGCGGAATATATATCCACGCTGGACTTGACAAAAGGATACTGGCAAATACCCTTAGAGGAAAAGTCCAAATGCAAAACAGCCTTTGCCACTCCCATGGGTTTATACCAGTTTGTGACAATGCCATTTTGACTGCATGGAGCCCCAGACACATTTCAGAGACTCATGGATAAGGTACTGAGACCCCATAGGACTTATGCCGCAGCCTACCTAGATGACATTGTCATATATAGTAAACACTGGCGGGACCACCTAAATAGGCTGAAAGGGTCCTCAAATCTCTAAGAGAGGCAGGGCTCACAGTCAACCCTAAGAAATGTGCCTTGGGTAAGGCGGAAACCAAATACTTAGGGTATACAGTGGGAGGTGGAAAAGTAAGGCCACTAGCCGACAAGGTAGTTGCCCTGAAATAAGTTCCGACCCCCCAAACAAAAATGCAGGTACGCTCTCTGCTGGGTTTAGCAGGGTACTACCGGCGGTTCATCCCCAAATATTCGGAAGTGGCAGCCCCTTTAACGGACCTCACAAAAAAGTGTGCCCCTACACAAGTGGTATGGTCAAGGGATTGTCAGAGAGCCTTTGAGGACATAAAAAGGTGTCTATCAGAGGGTCCCATCCTTAGAAGCCCGGACTTCAACAGCCCGTTTATAGTGCAAACAGATGCATCAGAGATAGGGCTAGGGGCAGTGTTGTCACAACAGTTTGAGGGAGTTGAACACCCTATCCTTTTCCTGAGTAGGAAATTGTTCCCGAGGGAAAAAAACTTCTCAGTGATTGAGAAAGAGTGCCTCGCAGTAAAGTGTGCAATCGAGGCTTTGAGGCATTACCTGGCAGGAGTCCATTTTACTTTGGGGACGGACCATGCTCCACTGAAGTGGTTAAATAGTATGAAGGATTCCAATGCTAGATTGACTAGGTGGTATATGGCCCTCCAAGCCTTCTCATTTGAGATTCAGCACAGGCCGGGAAAAGAGAACGCAAATGCTGACTTCTTTTCTAGAGAAGGGGTGGATGGTTGGGCTTCAGCCGTGCGTAGCCCCAGCCACACACTAACAGGGGAGGAATGTGACAGGGTAAATAAAAGCCACCAGCTATATGCCTGGAAAACCTATGTCTAGTCTGCATTGCAGCAGTGACTAGGTTAACTTCAGCTGGGAACCTCAGGACAATTAGTTGGATCCCAGCTGCCTAATCAAGGTGTGTTAAAACCCCAGGCTGTAGACACATGAGGCTGGCTGTTGAGGAAAGAGGAGTAATCTGCTGAAGAGATTACTGATACAAGGTCTGTTAGCAAAGTAGATGAATTGTGAACTGTCTGTCCCCTGCATAGAAAAAGGGTAGCTGCCTTATTTATAGACTGTCTGCTAAAGAGAAACTGTTTTTGTTTGGTCTGCTGAAGAAAAAGCCATTTTCTTTTGTTTGCTGATGAAAAGCCATTTTTTCTTTTGTTTGCTGATGAAAAGCTATTTTTGTTTTGTGTGCTGTATATCTTTTAAGGCTAAATAAATAAGCCTTGTCAAGAAACCCACGTGTGTAGTTGCATGTACCCTGCAACATCACCATACATGGACAGCCGTCCATCATAGCATCCGGTCTTCTAGCCGCTCATCTCAGGTTGCCAACCCAAAGGCAGTCCCTGGACACCACTCCTAGTCAGGGCCCTAGAAGCTGTCCTTGCTCTTCCCCTACTCCCTGATGGAGTAAGAGGAATAGTCTGCCCACACCTCTCCCCTAAGGGAGGGCCACAAAAGCTGCCAAAGCCTTGACAGTTTGCTTGGTCAGACCAGTCTCACTCAGGTGGGTGAGACAACTCACTAAATACAGGATGTGCTGCATATTAAATAGATTTAGTAGGCACCACCCCTATGTCACTGTCAGTGGACACAGAGCCTGATGTCACTTCCTTCACTAGATATTACACAGCACAGGAGTGTGAGGGCAAACCCCATGATTACTCCTAGCAAACCTGCCCTTAACAGGGATTATTGCAAAGGAGGAGAAAGGCATGTAACCCCAAAACTACACAGGGCTACACACAGAAACAGAAAGCACCACACAATAGCATAATTTTACACTTCTCTGATACAGAGCAAAATCAACTTTACAAAAAAAATAAGGTTTAATCCTGCAAACTTAGTCTAAAAAATATAATTCTCTTTTCCCATATTATTACTAAACTGCTTTTAAGCCTAATTTGAAGGTTCTGAGCTTCTAGTTATCTTTCCATATCTAGAATGTGCTTGTACTGTACATTCTTTAAGATGGAGGAGGGGGTTAGCTTGTTTTGGCTGCTTTTCTAATTGTTTCTCTCTCGTGGACATATGGGCAGAAGGAAAAGAATATCTCCTGGTTTCAAAAATGTATCTGTCTGGCCAGAACGAATAAACTTTTAAACTATACCAGTAACCGGGCTGATATATAAAAATGGTAAAGATCAAATGATCTTTCCACAAATACCAATTCTTTTTGTCCTTCTTCCTCAGTCTCCACGGACACTTAAACTCTCTTTTTTTTGGGGGGGGGGGCGGGAAAAACTAATTTTACCTATCTTGAATATATACAATAGGCGAAATGTTCCTCACTTAGATCTGCAATATTTGAGAATCTGAGATTCTCAACCCCGATGGGGAAGACCTGTTTTGGTTTAGATGAAAACAATCTATTGAGAATAACGTGCCGCCTGATAGACTGTAATCTTGGTGTCTCTGGTTATCTTTTTTATTGCTCTGCAATTTCTGGCTATATGTCCCACTTTTCTGCAATAAAAACATTTTACCTGCCTCCAATACCTTCTTTTATTGTTACTTCCATTGCCCTTCCCTTGGTAACTATCCTGTCCCTGACTATTTCCCTGAAAAAATACAGTCTGGGCTTTCATAAGCAATTTGTGTTTCTTTGCCTTTTCCCTTTGTATTAAGGCTACCTCTGCCCATACTGGAATTCCTTCAGTTCTATCCTCATTAAAGGTTTTGGTAAATTTCCCCCGTTCTGTTTTTGTTATTATGATCTCTACAAGTAGGGTCATATGCAGTCATTAGACTTTGCATTAGGTCACAATAACCACCAATATCCTCGTCTGGCTGGGGGAACTGTGTTTTTAATACAAGTATTTCTCTTGGCGTCCAAAGGACATATATCTGTCTGGGATGACCGTCAACTAACTACCCTGTAACTTCTCTCATTGGCATAATATTAGCATCCTCGGGAGTGGAATCTACTGTTAAAGTTTTGGGTGCCAAAGGTGGGTGGGGGCTGTTGACTCCGTGTACGGGATGCAACTGGTTCCTCGGGCGGACTATCTGGGCTGTCAGCTGTGGGTTGTGGAAATTGTAAGGGTCCTGAGTAGGCTGCGGGTGGTGGATCGTAAAAATCGATCCGGCGGACAACAAAAGGTGGGCTGGGAGGTGTTTGTGTACAGTAAGTTGTTCGGACACCTCAGACTGTGGGGGGGTTGAGGTACGTGTACTGTTTGTGTACCGTGTTTTTCTCATTGTACAAATGTACACCATTCATTTTTACAGACTGCACTAGGGTCATTCAATAAAGATTTTCGCAAAAAATATAGAATAATTAGCCTAAAAGAGCCATCTAGTGGCCAGCAGTAATAATTGTCATTGTCCCTCTCTGCATGTTTTTATCCAATTCTTATTACAGTATACTTTCCCATCTTATTACCATAAAGTCTACACATAGTCTCCAGGGGGGGACCCTTTTGCCAGCAAACGAGAATGTAGGTTCCCCATGATATCTCCTATATAGGCGACACCTATCAAGCTGGGAACAAGTCGACAGGGCAGAGGTAGCTGTGGAGGATTACCAGGATGTCTGAACCCCTGTGCAGGGATTTTTGTGGATGGCCACCGCAGGAACTTACTGTTAGAAGAGTTCTCCATGACGTTATCCCCACTCCATGACCCAGGGGGTTCCACTGCTCATGAAACCTATCTAGCTTGTAAGTGTTTACTGTTTTTATTACATATTGTTTATAAAGGTTGTTGCATTATCCCTTCTGTCCTCTGCCTTGTCTTTCTGGAAGTATCCTGCCCCTTCAGTAGAAGACCTACTATACCATATGAGTTGGTTTCTCGGGAATAACCGAAACACCTATATTTCTCACTGAAAATGTGAGTAGTACCACTGTATATGTTCATATAATTTTTTGTGGAATCCTGACAATACTACACTATTTTTCTTCTTTTTTCTTTTTGTTCTTTGTTTATTTTTCATACGTACCTGGATGAGAGAGCGCTTCGGACTCTGTTACTGCTACTCCAATAGTGAATCGGGATCAAATTCACCCCACGGCAGCACCCATTACAGGACAGTGCACATACATATTTTATATATATATTTATTTTTTCTGTTTTATTTTATCCAGTATTTTGCGCTCTATTCTTTGTCTTCATAAACTCGCTTGACACTGTAGGCCTTGTCACTCGGATAGATTCCGCATTAAGAACAAACTGTCTACAGATCACTCAAACAATTAATCTATTTGGCTTTTTGTGAAAAGGAAAAGCCTTACCTTATTCCAAGTGTGCACATTTGAGTGATAGAGCAGCTGTTCCATCCGTGGGTCCCTGGTTCTGAGGTGTTGAGGTCTCTTATTTGAGCACCATCTGTGAAAGCGTAGAAAGAATATCAATAAGTCAAAGGGTTCAGATATCAGAGTGAGTTTATTTGATACCAAGAGAGAATTCAAAACAAGCTCTCTCCCCTCTCACATAATGATTGACATCACGTTTTATAAATTTCAAATGAGTAAGGGCTGGCTTAGAGAAAAAGAAAAAATATAGTGACTTAAACAAAAAACCATGCTCAAGCTAAAATATATGCTTCTCAAGTTAACATTTACCCTACATATTTCCCTGGAATTTGGGGCCTTGTAGCCTCCTGACTTAAGGAGTCAACTTCTCAGCCCTGTGTGTGTAGCTGCAGGATAAGAGAAGTGGAGGCTATCTCACTCATAGAAACTGCGAGAATTGCAATTATTTCAAGACTGTAGAAATTATACGAGGGTTGGTCTTTGCCAGGAGCGATGCTCTGCAGCCTCATCCTCACAGCTTTCATACTCAAGCAAACAGCTGCCATACACATACATACAAGCAAACACACAAAATGGCTGCTAGGACAAAATGGTGGTGATGATAGTCTTTTTTTATATAGCCTACATCACACCCTTTATCCCCAATCTTCCCAATATCCTTTAACATTGAGCAAGGGAAGCCAGGCAAGAGAAACAGTGCCTTGGGCTCAGACCTGGTAACTGATTCAATTAACTAGTGCCCTCCCTTTTTTCTGATCATATCTTTTCTATAGAACAGTTCAGGTAAATGGATTGCTTAATCTTTCTCCATAGAAATGACAGGCATATAACTTAATTTAATGTGTATAGAAAGTGGGTGCTCCAAAGATGGTGAAATCTTCACGCAATAACATCCATAATGATTCAAATGTAGGGCTCCTACAACAGACTATACTACAGAGTGGATATAAAATAGAGTGTGATCTGTGAGTGACTAGTCAAAATGCAATGTAACTTCTCCTGAAGGAAACAATCAATAATGCTGGATATCACCTTGATGTAACCTCATTGGAGGAAATCTAATATATACTGGTACTAATCCATATCCATAAATCACATAAAGAATATCTTGGAAAGATCTTACCCACTCCTTGAGTCTTGAAAAGTCCGTAATGGCGTGCCAAGCTGCTGGGGCAGAAGTCCAATGGTAGAAAAAAGAAGAAAGCAGCGCACTGCCAGGGAGTCTTTGGCTGGAGCTGCTGCATGTCTGCTATCTGCTCCTCCTTGTTATACAGCCTCTCACAGGACATCCATCCTGTAGCTGGGGAGCGTTGCCCCAGACTGGGGTTACTGGACCCCTCAGAAACAGCTGGATTTGTTGGTCCCAAATGCAGGGGGATGGTGAGATCCTCAATAGGCAGGGGTACAAAAGGCTCCCCTCCCTGGGCAAGTGTCCTGCATTCATTTCTGGAGGTGGCTGTTATTGGAGCAGCATCCTCCGCAAACAAGCAGATGAGTTGCCCCAGGTCGTTCCGAGTATCACATCAATACCCAACCCAGGCAAAACACCCACATCCCTCATACCTTGACTGACCGGCACCTCGGTCAAGAAACACACAGGCGACCTGGATTGATCTAGGTCTCCCATCAGGCATGGTTATCTGCATCCCAAAGCCCGTGATTAGATCCTCTGGTTTCCCCATGGCAGGTCTCACGAGAGTGACAGTGGCTCTGGAGTAAATAAGGCCGGCTGCTTGGCTATCTTCAATAGTCACTGGCCGCAAAAGTTTGTACCTTACATCGTGATATTGCAACCTGACAGTTGAAATCCGATGCCCCTCTGCTGTGCCACGCATTGAAGGGGTAGAAATCACCCTCTGAGTCCACTGCTGGACTTGCTGGGTGGCTGCACGTTGCTCCGCTGTAAGTGCCAGTCCCACGTTTGTGACCAGGTTGGCAGCTGGAGTACATGTCCCCAGAGGGGGATAACTGGAACGCCTCAGAGCGGGGCACTGAGGCTTCATGTGCCCGGTCCAGTTACAATGGTAGCACCGCGTCTCATGCGTGAAGCCTGGAGGCTTGGCTGCAGTCTCCTCAGCGGAAGGATGGGATCTTCAAGTTGGGACAGCGTTAGAAGTGGCTGCTGGCTTACCTGCCCGATTGGCAGTTGTGCCACCTGAGTCCCATGCTTGGGTTGGGTGGTCACAAACACATCTGCCAGGGTGGCTGCTTCCTCGCAGTTGGCTGGCTTGCAGTCATGACCCACTCCCGGACTTCTGGCAAGCATCTGTGGAAGAACTGCTCACGGAACATCAGGTCCAGCAGCTCCAGGTAGGTACGGGCATTGCACCCCTCTACCCACCGAGTACCCAGGTGAACGATCCGGGCCATATAGTCCACATGAGTGTCCTGGGCAGTCTTGTCTTCTGACCGGTTCCACTCCCGATAGGTCTCCGGAGTAATACGGTTCCGCCATAGCAGGACCGTCTTCACATACTCATAATCCTCACTGGCATCCAAGTTCATTGCCTCGTATGCCTCCTGTGCCCGGCTGGTCAGCTGGGGGGACAGGAACTTGACCCATTCGGCTGGTGGGAGAGAGTACCGCCGTCACTGCTTCTCAAAGCTCTGGAGGTACACATCGATATCAGTGACCCCATCAATAAATTTCCCAAAACTCTGAGGAGTTATCTTGGGGGGCCGGTACTGAGTATAGTTCAGAGGGGTGCTAGCCATGGGTGTTGCCAGGGGGTTCTGGACAGTGTACAATCACTGTATCCTCTAAGCTGGAGTAGCACCCGACCCCAAAGCCGCCATCAAAGACACAATATCCTCTGCAAAAGGACTGGGGTCCCCAAGACCACGGGTACTCCCAGAGCCACCGGGGTGACCTGGACCGGTCCCCATGGCTCCATTCCTCCTCTCTCTGCAAAGGCAAGAGCTCCTGTTGGATTAGCACTGGCAAGGGCATCTTCATGTTTCTCCAGTATGGCTAACAGCTCAGCTCTGCTGCGGCCTTTCGTTTGCAGATTGAAGGTCTCACACTTGGCAGTGATTGCTTCTTGACTCCAGGACCGATACCGTCCTGACCTGGAAGCCATCTTCACCTTGTGGCACTAAACTTACGTGACACTGAACTGAGTGTGATTCCTGATTTTGTAAAAACATGTTTTCCGACACTACTTGTTTTGAGAGCTTGCAATCTACAAGCTCACTTTGTCCTATAATTCCCCACAGGAAGCTATCGTGCAAAGCCCTATGATCCCACACGCTGCCACCAGAAAAAAATGTCTGTCACGGTAGACCAGGTCTTTTAACACCATTTATATTTAAGGGATCAATCTCAGGGCAAAACAAGACAGTGAAATAAAATTAGGTTTATTTTGGATAAATCCTTGGAAACACACAGAAATACAAAATACAAAAATATACATACTTACGGGGGTCTGGGGGAATGAGATCTACCTTTCCTATGTGCAGGGACTCACTTCAAATGGGTTTCCCCTGTCCGCTTCTCTGCTTCAGGATATCAGAGTGCTGCACACAGCAGTCACAATGACAATCCTTGGTTATGATTGAACAGGTCCCCATATCCATCTTGTGCCGATATTTTGCAGCACTCTACCCTTAGTGTCAGGTGAAATTGTTCACCAGCCTCTTGAAGGTATGCTCGGATTACCACCCGCACCATGTCGATGTTGGTTCCCAATTTGATCGGGGAGCTTTGGTGTTCTGGGGGCATATCAGAGCCTCCACATCCATGGTACGAGTCTTGCCAGTGTTCATCTGTGGTATTTCCAGCCGAACCTTCACCACGCCGTCGATGGGGTAGTCCTCATTGTTGAGTCCCCACAACTTCATCTTGTCCGCCGACACCAAGGGCAGTTGTTTAAAATGTTTGTTGTAGAAACGCTGGTACACAATGGTCACTTGGGCTCCGGTATCCAGCAAAGCTAATGATTATATGCCGTCCACAAAGACACGTATGATGGCTGTCGCCCTCACGCGACTGTAAGTGTCTGATGGAGTTGTTTCATCAGGTCTTGGTGCTGGTGTGCTCTCTGAGGACATGGAAGATGTTGCTGCAGTTGCACTGTGTAGGTCATGACCTTGAGATTGGATGTCTGCTTTTCTGAGCTCCGGACAGTTCAGAGAGAAGTGACCCTTTTTGCCACAGTTGTAGCAGACGACATAGTTCTGGCTCACTTCGGTTCTGTAGGTGGACGATATCGGCATGTGCTTTGGGAGGAGGGTCGTCTTCTGCACCATCCACCTCTTTGGGCTTTGGGGCAGACGCCCCTTTTGACTCTTCCTTGTTGTGGTCTTTAGACTTCTTAGGAGAGTGCAGTCAAGCGTGCGCCTCGTGTACCTTCACTTGATTCAAGAGTCCTGTGAACGTAGGTGGACTCCCTTGCATGAAGCCACACCGAGGCATGTTGGCTATAGGGTGGTTCGGGCTTGACCCTCACAGAAACTGCTTACGGTTGAATTCATCCACACCGGAGGCGGGGATGTGTTTGCGTGTGAGTAGCGGCCACAACACCAATTGTATACGGTGGAGGAACGCTGACAGCTCCTCACATTCTTTCTGGCGAAGGGCATAGTATTTGACCCAGAGCTACCTCTCATCACCCTCCAGACCATAGACCTCCGTTATGAAATCCACTTGCTTCATGGCAGATGCTAACTATAGTAGAGGCTGTGGGTCTTAGGCATTCCCTAGCCCGCTTTCTCTTCACCGCTTTGGTGCACGTCCATTCCTCCACTACTTGGAGAGCATGTTCCTTCCATACTATGATTCCCTCTTCTCCGATGGGAGTGAGTGATATCCTGGAAAAGGCCTTCAACTTGCGGTAGGGTTGCGCCGGAGCCAACTATCCTATTTTCTCCATCAGTTATTGCATAGCTTACACGAATAGCTGAGCTTCCCCTGACCTGTGGGCACTGTGTTGACTGCATTTGGACCGTCGGCTGCTAGCTTCGCTCCCATTAGGGGTCCCTGGGGAAGAGATGGCTGCAGCTGCCTGACACTCCTCTACTCTTGGAACAGCACTTGCGCCTTCTTTTCTGGTGCTCAGTCTAGGGTAGATAAGTGGACTTCCACCGGGTGGGGTTTCAGGAAGCTGCAGGAACTGTGGCGCACTGTCCACTGGACATCTGTGTCCCATTTAGCATCTACAATACGTGCTTTTGTGAACTCTGGTATCTGTCTCAGTGCGGTTTGCAAACTGGGCAGGGGCAGGGATTCTGGGACTTGACTAATGGCGACAACATGGCGGGCCGATGTGTGGCATCGTAGGGCCCACTCGTGGACGCTCTGGCGGGATGGTAGAGACATGGTCTCTAATTTGGTCTGACTTGAACTTAGATTGGGCACCCCAGGTCTTAGATCTCAGCAGCGTCTCCAAATGTAGCGCTTTTCCCCCCACCCTATGGGAAATGTGGCAGCTACTGAGCTCACAGGAGGCCTGAATCTCCGCTGCTGGGAGCCCCGGGGTGTACTTGATCCATCTGGTGACAGTGCCTCCACCTGTGAGGGATCCTGACAGCGCCAGATAACCCCTTCACGGGACCCAAAGCAATAAGATCACATGCTTGTATTTAATAACAGTTTACTGAACACAGGAACAACAAGACATATCATTAACCCACATACAATATAGGCCTTGCACAGCCGTAGCCCCACTGTGCCCTCCAACCATAGTGTCCACCCTGATGGGATTTTCCCAAAGTACTGAGGGGCCACTGGACACCCAACCTCCCTGATGTCCACAAGAGTCAACTCACCCAATGTGTGAGACAGCGCTGCTCACAGTAACTGAAAGTGTTATAGTTGGGGCATGTTTAAGGTTAAGGTTGCCGAAAAGCAAAAGGGATCCACTGCTCCAGCGACGTCGATGTCAGCGAAGCCTCCGCCTCTGCGTGGGGTGAACTCCGGGAGGAGGGTCTCAACTTTGATAGTCTATTATAATGCGGTGGTGGTGCTGCCCCAGATTACAGTCCGCACATCTCTGTGCAGCGTCTTCAAATGGCACTATACACTAACTGTATACAGCTACAGGGGAAATGTCCTTAGCTAGGGGTTTCCCTGTAGCAGCCATAATCTGATTAGGTGAAAGGGGCCTATCTTGGACCTAAAGGGTTAATTTGGCCTAGTCTAGATGCCACTGACACCCAGACCCTACTTTCCCTTTCTGTGTCCTGAAAAATCAAAGGATACGAATCCAGGATGAATGCTCTTTTAGATTGATAGATCTAATCAACAATTTAAAAAATAAAGAAAAAATCAGAGTTGATCAGCATATAAAACAATTGCAAACGAAAATGCAACCATATATTTCAGTTGAACGGTTTGATGATCTGGATGAAAGTTCGTCCAATAATATTGTCAAAATGGAGAAAGATATAATGCTTAAAAAACAAGGGAAGTTTGAACGAGATAGATTGGACTATGATTAAAAACAGATATATACATGGCAAAGACCACCACCTACTCGAAGATTTAACAAATCAACCCCGTCTAAGATCAATAAATCTCCTAAATTGGGCACATTTCAGAAATCAATTTTGAAGAAAAATACATATTTTGTGGATTCCACTAGAGCAGATTTGGATGTGTCTGATGTTGATTCTTTCCCCCATTCAGTCTCTTTCCACAGTCCCTCAGATGGAGAATATTCAAATCAGAATTGGAACCATGGACCTAGCGTGTTCTGGGGATCGACATCCACTGAGATGAGTGATAAAAGAAATCAAGGTACAGTATGCAATCACACGTTAATTCATAAAACGGAAAAGGACAAGATGGGGGGGGGGGAAGAAAACAAAGGTATCAGAAACATCCTCAAAAGAGGAAGAAAAACAAATAGATGAAAAGCTAGGTGTGTTCAATATTTCAAATGTTGAGTTGACACACGTAGAACTCTCCTTATTAAATAAAGGATTAAAATTTGCACCTAGTACGGACTTCCAAGTTTTCGAAACTGTAATAGACCTGCATAAATGTGTGTGAAAAATAAGTCTAAAAAGGTTTTTGGGAACTACAGTAAGACAAGTGAAACAGATAGTGATATTGTCTTAGAATACAACTTAGGTTTTGACACAGTAGATTTGGGACTTTAAAGACCTTTGTAGACTTCAGGACTTAAATGAATTATTGAATGAACAAACAACTGATACTGATGTGTCAGACTTCTTGGGAAGAAAAAGTTTGGGTCTGCAGAAGAGGTCGTTTTTTAACCTCACCTTTATTAAAGGAAATTTCATCTCCACTTTCAAAAAGCTTGTGGAGAGAGACTTGCTACTGCTCTCAAGTGGATTTAGCTTTAATGTTTCTCCATTACAACACAAAGGCTTTGAAAAATCTAACCTTAGAAAGGAAGGAAAAGTGGCATTTACATCTTTAAAATCTAATAAATATTTAATTATTAAGGGAGCGGCAAGGGTTGGGCTATCGTGGTACAGCATAGGGATGATTATCGCAGGGAGGCGATTTGCCAAATCAGTGATGCTTCTTCCTATGCTGTGCTACGTTCAGACTCCACTGCTCTTTACTTAAGAGATCTTCGGGACCTCCGTGATGAGGGCAAGATGTTATTTGTTCTAAGTGATAAAGAGATAGAGTATTTATTCAGCCCTTACCCGGTTATTCCAATTTTTACCATCTCCCAAAGGTCCATAAAACACATGTCTCCCCTCCTGTGAGACCCATAGTGGCAAGTATTGGATCTTTGGGAGATGGTTTATCTCGATATGTAGATGGTTATCTGCAGCCACTTGTTCGGCAATTGTCTTCATTTATTATGGACAGTGGTGATTGAATTAATAAAATACAGAACATACAATTGAAAAGTAGTTATCTTTGGCTGACGCTAGACGTCATGTCCCTTTATTCAATTATCGAACACACACAAGGGATGGCAGCTGTCAGACATTTTTTGGACATAGCTTCACTTTCACCAGCACAGAGCACTTTTATTTTAGATGTTATTCACTTTTTATTAAAACACAATTATTTTTTATTTGATGGGGTTTTCTATCTCCAAACATGTGGAACGGCTTTGGGTACTATATAAATAACACAAAGCCCAGCACACACTGTCTTTAGATAATAGAGCAAATGAAAAGGGATAATGCCAAGAAGAAATGTAATGACATTTAATATGTAACACACACCACCAGTATAAGAACCACACCCACTACATCAAAAATTGATAAAATGGAATAATAAAACAGGCAAAAACAAAGGGAATAATGGAGGGGGAGAGGGCAGTGAATAAGGTACAAACACAGTAGGGTCAAGACAACACATAAGTGGGTACAAACAATAGGGAAGCAGCAGGGGGGCAACGTAACGTTTCGGGGAACACCCCTTCGTCAGGCCCATTCCCCCTCTCTCCAATGGAACAGAGGGGTACTTCCCTGTCCCCCAGACCCACAATACAAACGTCAAGTCCCACATAGAGACTGAATAACCCCCACACAAACAGTTCAATATGGTATTAGTGAACAACCAAAATGGTGAGTATATAGCAAAGTCAGAAGGAGCAGGATAAATGATGTGAGGCAAAAAGGCAAACCACAGGCAGTCTAGTGAAACTCAGCATCTGTGTGAAGCTGTGTCTGCCAGATGGTAATAAAGGGGAGATGACATCATCAATCAGCGTCGCAGGTGCAATCCTAACAGGGAAATCAGCTGTGGGCTCTCAAAAAAACCCACAAAAAAAACAGTCCTGCACATGTGCAGTAGGTTGGAGAGATGCAACACAGTGTTGCAGTGTCTGTATAGAGCTCCAAATGATTAGTAGATATCCTCCAAGCCCAGGACTGCAAATGTAAAGGAGTGTCAGAATGATGTCAACACTGAAGGTAGGCTGCAAGGGGCAGGTCACACAGACAGCACCAGGGGTAGGTCACTATTGCTCCGCCCAAAGGAAGGCAAATGACAATTACCTATAAATAAATATAATAAAGCACAACAACAAGAACATAATTAATGTATGTATATATATATATATATATATATATATATATATATATATATATATATATATATATATATATATATATAATGTGATGAGATAAGCATTCATATAAGGAATACCTAAATCAAATCAGTAGAAACCAAGTAGTTCTAATAATATTGTACATGGTAATAAATGCTAATGATAAATCATATAAAAGCGAGCTGGAAACAAATCAGACGTAGACCAGCACAAATCCGGAGTGGAGAACCATACTATTAGGAGGGCCAGGTTAGAGGTGAAGGAGACTCACCCCTCACATAAAGGATGGATCACTCTGCATCAGCACCAGGACGCAGAGCCCAACCGTGTAATCACATACCTCAGAGTATAGAGCAATAGAGTAGGACAAGCACCAGACCATATCGGAGATAATATGGACATCGTAATAAACGCACATTTACCACACAGAGGACAAGTACCTGGGCAGAGGCTGACTACAGATAGCAGCCCATATTGAGATCCTTGTTCATGCCCAACGGAGTCAAGGTACCGAGAGTGCGAATCCATCTAGATTCCTTCTTGAACAGTGATTTCTGTAGATTGCCACCACGTCGGCCAATTCTCATCCCGTCGATAATCTGGTACCTCAATTGACTCACGTTGTGCCCAGCCTGTGTGAAATGATGTGCTACCGGGGCATCCGGGTCACATCTGCGTATGGCCGCTTTGTACTGTTCAATCCTATCCTTTATTTTCTGGGTGGTCTCCCCCACATAACCCATGCCACACGGACATTTAATAAGGTATACCACGTCTTTCGACAGACACGTGTAGTATTCTTTGATCGCATAGGATCTGCCGGACAAGGGATGTTTGAATGTAGGGCCTTCTATGATACTGTTGCATTGGTTGCAACTGTAACACCTAAAACAGCCAACTTTGGGGATACCAAGTAAGGTTTGTTTGACACTTCTACCGCCAATGTCAGCCCTGACCAATCGGTCATGAATGTTCTTCCCACTATTATAGGAGAATAGAGGTGGATCTTTAAGGACCTGAGCTATGAGAAGATCACTCTGAAACAATGACCAATGACGCTGTATAATATTTCTGATATGTCCACTGTTAGTATTATAGGTGGATATAAAAGGCACTGAGAACTTCTTTTTCTCAATTCCCGTGGGTCCCGTAGGAGCCCACTCTACCGCCTTTTGACGTTGTTTAGAAAGTAAATCTCTGGGATACCCTCTCTCGTGAAATTTAGATTCTATTCTGTCCATACCCTCCATGACTTTTGACGGGGTACTAATGATACGTTTGGCACGCAGAAACTGACTAAAGGGTAAACCCAATGTGGTACCCGGGGGGTGGAAGCTTGAATAATGTAAAAGGTTGTTACGATCTGTAGGTTTAGAAAACAAATCAGATTCTAATTTGCCATTAAGGGCACTGATTGTTGTATCCAAAAAATTAATCTTAGTAGAGTCATGAGTACATGAGAATCTAATTGTTCTGTGGGACTGATTGAGCTCTGCCACAAACGCCAATAGAGAAGTGGTATCATTCTGCCACACCAAAAACACGTCATCTATAAAACACACCCACATACGCCCATTGTCCAAAAAGGACTGGTTACCATATACAAAGTCATCTTCGAATTTTGACATAAAGATGTTGGCGTATGTGGGTGCGACGTTCGAACCCATAGCCGTCCCCTGAATTTGAACGTAGTAGTTATCCTCGAACAGAAAATAGTTCTCACATAGAATGATCTCTAAAAGATCAACAATTAGCATACCCTCCTTATGTGTTAACACACCCGCTTGTTCCACTACTTCCCTCACCGCCAGTATACCATCAGCATGTGGTATGGATGTGTAAAGGCTATTTACATCTAAAGTTGCCAGTATCAAAGGTTGGTACAAAATGGATAATTCCCTAATTTTCTCAAGAAAGTCAGTGGTATCCCTTATATACGATCTACTGTTAGTGACCAGTGGTCTCAAAAGCTTATCTAGAAATATTGAACAGGGCTGGAAGACAGAATCTGTGCCCGTTACTATGGGTCTACCAGGTGGTGAGTGCAAATTCTTATGAATCTTAGGTATGGTATATAGTACCGGTATAATAGGATCCTTCTTAATAAGATATTCCTTCTGCTTACTTGTAATGACCCCACTCTCTAGTGCAAGAGTCACAACCTGGGAAATTCTTTCTTGAACCCTTTGCGTAGGATTGACTGAAACTAATTTATAAGAGTTAGTATCCCCTAACTGTCTCATGATCTAATCATGATATTCCGCCTTATTCATGATAACCAATGCACCCCCCTTATCCGCTGGTTTTATAATTAATCTCGTGTTAGACTCCAATTCTTTAATAACATCTAGCTCTCTTCTAGATAAATTAAATGCTCTAGGTCTATTTTTACGTTTTAATAGAGGCCACATCCCTTTCAACCAAATTAATGAAAGTCTCTATAGTGTGATTGGATGGGGGTGGATTGAAAGAACTCTTGTTCTTGCATTCTGATGTTAATAGATGGAAGTTTGTGTTGATATCTATATCATCAAAGGGGGGTACAGAATCAAATGTATGTTCGGCAAAAAATCCCTTCAGTCTCAATGATCTGTTCCCCGAAATGTTACGTTGCCCCCTGCTGCTTCCCCATTGTTTGTACCCACCTATGTGTTGTCTTGACCCTACTGTGTTTGTACCTTATTCACTGCCCTCTCCCCCCTCCATTATTCCCTTTGTTTTTGCCCGTTTTATTATTGCATGTTATCAATTTTTGATGTAGTGGGTGTGGTTCTTATACTGGTGGTATGTATTACATATGCATTATCCCTTTTCATTTGTTCTATTATCTAAAGATGTGTGTGCTGGGCTTTGTGTTATTTATATTGTATATTGGAGGTATTGGGTTCTCCGTAGTACGTTGCACCCTGCAAATATTCTTTTGCCTTCTAGTGTGTGCTGTATATAATTTTTCTGTTCTGTTATATTTACCCACAGATATACGAGCACCACACAGATTTGATCTATAGGCCATATGTCTGAATCACGGGAAATACCTATACCCCATACTGACGTAAATGTCTTTGCCTATACAGATATAGATGCAAGCCGTATAGCAACATTATGTTTGGGGAATAGAGATTTCCTTCAGGAAAACAATCCTGATGATTATTCAATCAATTTGGAGTGTAAACTTAAACACAAACTTAACCTTGAATTACATGCCACCACATTAGCGGAATACTATCGTGTAAAAAGGATACCTAGGGTTGCAGATAATATGGATTATTGTACTAAATGAGAAGGAATACTGAATAAGTGTTCCCTTGATCTTATTATTCTGACCTGTAGACGGACATTCACAGAGGTACACAATTGGAGTCGTTATAATGTGAAATTATAATAGGCTTTATTGTGCCTTTTCCTTTTCATCAGGAATTTATCCAAATACAGGGGGGAACAAAGCTTCCATTCACTTGGGAGTATTTCTAGTGAACTCCTATGCAATTAATTCACATCTCCGTTAGTTAAGCAATTCTCCCAACCCCAAACACATAGCATGCAATAAGCAGATATAAGCAGTCTTTTAAGAATGAAAGTCTTATCTGTTCCTTGTGGTTTGGAGGGAAAATCTTCACTTTCCCTGCTTCAGCTCCCTTGTCTCCAGGGTTGGTCAGCATACAGGTTTAGAAGTTATCCATGTGTCTTGTAAGCAGCTCTGCGGTTTCTTCTGGCAGGGCTCAAGACTGTTGTGAGAGTCAAAGACAATCTCTGCTCTCTCTCCCAAGTTCAGCTCTCAGTCACAGCTAAGGAGTTCTCACTTCCTGTTTCAAAAGACAGGCTTTCTAAGCCATCTAATCAGGCAGGTGGTGTTTTGTTAATTGACTACCAGCAATTAACCACCACACTGCTGGATTAGAGGCACATTACCTGAACAGGGATAAGTCCCCTTTTACATACCTCCCCTGTTTGTGGGAAGCTCGGGCTTACCACGGCCAAAGCCCATCCTTCCACTCTCATTCGAGATCTTTCTGTGACTTGAATGAAAGTGGATGGAGGAAGAGATCCCTCTGTCCCGCTGGGATTGGAGCCCTTTCTCCAGTTTATTTTTGTCTCCTCCCGAAGGTGCTTGAGATCAGCACTCCTCAGTCGCTCGAGGAGGACTTTTTCCACGTAAAGTCTTTTTATCTCGTGCGCGGTCATGAGATTTCTGTTGCGTTGGGCACTCCTGTTTTTGTAGACAAAGTGTATGGCAACAGTTGTAGGGCCGTTAGGACTAGCACTTAGAGTTTTCTGCTCTTTAAGCGGTCTTTCTGCAGTTTCTCCACACCACGGAGTCGCCAGTTCAGCTTCTTTGGGACAGAGTTGCACCTCCACCTCCTTTTCCAGAGAACGTCCTATTTTTTCAGCTTCCTCAGCTAAGGACTCTTCTGGTTTTGATTCTGCACTCCTACCTCTGTTTGTTGCCTGTTGGGCAGCTGTAGGTTTGGCTAGTGCTTTCTTAGGTGGCTCAAACTTCGTAATTTTGTTTTGAAGTTGCATGAAGTCCCCAACTCTCACTGTACCCTTATCCTCATGGGCATTAGTTACTGTGGGATACTGGTGCTTTCTCTGAGTTTGTATCAGAGTCTCCTTCATATTCTGGAGCTCTGTATTTTTTGTTGCTTTGTGGCGCACTATGAACTTCTTTGCTTGGGCCACAGTTACTTGTTTCAGTTTATGGACCTTCTTGTGCTCCCTTTTGTGCCGCGTCACCTGGGTTCTAAACTTGGCTTTTAGCGCTGCTTTGGTGATGCTCAGGGTAGCCTTCAGTTTCTCATGCTGCTTTGCGGGGACATACTGGGTTATCAGACGTTCCTGCAGCACTTGAATTTCTTTAGCAGCCTGCAGCTTTTCTTCCTGCAGCATTTGCTGCTTCTCCTCAACATACTGGAGATGTGTACGCAGACCTTGCAGTTGGTTCTGCAGTCGGTGCTCTGCTTCAAACTTTTCCTTGACTTCTTCTGTCAACTGAAAATTTTCTTCTTTCAGTTTTAAGTTTTCTGTTTTTAATCTTGAATTTTCTCTTTTTTCAGTCTCTGTATTCTTCAGGGCTTCTTTGCAGTCCTCCTTCCATTTACGCACATCTGCTTTGAGAATGACACTCTCCTGGCGTGAGACTTCCTTCAATAGGTTGAGGGTCTGAAGCTCCTTCTGAGAGACTTTGAGATCTGCATCAAGATTATCAATAGTTTCTTTAGCAATGTCCAGCTCCTCAGTGAGACTTTGTAGTTCCTTTCTGGAAACTTCCAGGTCTGTGCGGCAGCTGTTGGTCTCATGATGTGAGGCATCAAGTGCTCTGCGGAGTGTCTGAAACGCTTTCTGAGATACGTCCACTTCTATCCAGACACTGTTGACCTCCTGTTGTGATGCATTCAGCTTTATACGAAGAGTGTGAACCTCTTGCTGGAAGACTGTCATCTGCTTCAGTGCCTCCTCATACTTCCGCTTTAGCGTAGCCACCATTTTATCAGATTGGCTCTGCTTTTCATCCATGGCGGAAATAGTAGCCTTTGCAGTATCTAGCTCAGTCTTGAGATCGTCCAATTCTGTCCTGGCCGCAGAGTAAATTGCGAGCACAGTCTTCTGTAGCTCAGCATTATTTTTTCTCTCTCTTCCTAATTCTTCACAGAGCAGATCACAGTCATGCCTGGCAATTTTCAGGGCGTCTTCAGGGCTGGACAAGGGATCGTCACTCAGTGGTTCCGGCTCCGCTTCCCTGGGATGACTGGTTGAGGGTTCCTCACTGTTGGCACCGGACAGACACTTCTTTGGGGTACACAACTTCTGCCTTGGGCCCTCTGGATATTCGGTTAACCGTGGGACGAATTCTCCATTTTCTCTAGGCTGCAGGGCAACTCGGTCCCCCTTTTCCTCCACAGGATCTGCGGACGTGTCTGTTCCTTCCACGGTAAGTGAAGAACTGCTTTTCTTTTTCTGCCTTTTTGATTTGGATGACACCGTCCCTTCATGGATATTGGGGTCTCCATCTTCATTTGAAATTTTAGCAGCTTCATTATATACGCCAGGTTTTTCTTGCAGTTGCTTTAGCTGACAGAATTATTGGGTGATCTGCTGCTCCCGCTCTGTCTCCTGTTGATCATATTCGTCATCAAAGGGAGCACCCCCACCATTCTTGGGGTGTTTTGTGGGTGTGACTCGGTTCGGGTTCCCCGTAAGAGATGTCTTCCTCTTTATTGGACTGGAAGGGCCACTCTTCCGTGGGGTAGGGTTCATTACAGGAACGCTGCAACTTGTCCTCCATTTTTAGGCTATCAGGTGTAATTTTCCTCCTGACCTCAGGAGGCGCTATTGCAACTGTTGCCACTGTATTTGCTAGAACCCCCAATTGTGGTAGTCCTACAGATGGGCATATTTTGCTTGTAGAGGTCGTAGCTCTCACAGGCATCTCTGTAGACTTTTCTTTCTTGGATAAAATTATTATTATTTTTTTTTCAATATCAGCAGTGCTGTGCATGCATTTTCTTTTATCAGGTATACAAGTTGTGCAGCGGTTAGGTAAAAAAAAAGTCTATTTGCGATACACCATTTACTTGCTGGGTGCTATCCCTCCGCTTCAGCAACAGAATTTGGTTTTCTGCCTGAGTTCAGTAATTTTCAGTCTCATCTTTGGGTATTATGGCATTCACACTTCACTCTTTGGGTGTCTGTTTTGCTCCCAAGATATTAGGCATACTTTTTTACTTGCAGAAAAAAATCATTCTTTGCAGTGGACTATTTCTTTCATTCCCGGCAGGGTGACTCAACACTCAGCAATTGGCTTTGAAAACCCTTTTTCCTTTATAGGGCAATTTTACACTTAGCATTTGTTTGCTAAAAATTCCCCTGCTTCAGCACAGTCTTGTATCAATTTTCACACTTTTCTGCATATACTCCATTCACAGCTGGTAGTCCTATGCGGTGTGGCAACCTTTATCTGCAAAATCAGTACCACTCGTGGGTCACCATCTGTATTCACTGCTTCAGCAAAACTTTTGAAAACAACAAACACCTATCCCTTTTCAAGGGCTGACTCACTTCTTGAACCCTGACTATGGCTGAAAGGCAAAACCCCTATTTCAATGACCGTATCACACTTTGTGATAGGCAATTAAAGGTTTACCTGCTTCAGCAGTCTCTTGGGATTGGGGAAAAGAGTCCATCTGTGTTTTTTGTAAGTCTCAGTGCAGTGTAAGTTTCAGTGGTGTGTACCCCTTTAACTCTGCCTCTGCTGCATGAGAGGTTTTTCAACAACAAAACAAAACAAAAAGCATAACAAAAAATTTCACATAAAAACTCCGGTCCTTTTTAACTACAAAGACACCTCTTGTCCCACCTCGGACACCAAATGTAGACGGACGTTCACAGAGGTACACAATTGGAGTCGTTATAATGTGAAATTATAATATGGCTATATTGTGCTTTTCCTTTTCATCAGGAATTTATCCAAACACAGGGGGGAACAAAGCTTCCATTCACTTGGAGTATTTCTAGTTAACACCTATGCAATTAATTCACATCTCCGTTAGTTAAGCAATTCTCCCAACCCCAAACACATAGCATGCAATAAGCAGATATAAGCAGTCTTTTAAGAATGAAAGTCTTATCTGTTCCTTGTGGTTTGGAGGGAAAATCATCACTGTCCCTGCTTCAGCTCCCTTGTCTCCAGGGTTGGTCAGCATACAGGTTTAGAAGTTATCCCTGTGTCTTGTAAGCAGCTCTGCTGTTTCTTCTGCAGGGCTCAAGACTGTTGTGAGAGTCAAAGACAATCTCTGCTCTCTCTCCAAGTTCAGCTCTCAGTCACAGCTAAGGAGTTCTCACTTCCTGTTTCAAAAGACAGGCTTTCTAAGCCATCTAATCAGGCAGGTGGTGTTTTGTTAATTGACTACCAGCAGTTAACCACCACACTGCTGGATTAGAGGCACATTACCTGAACAGGGATAAGTCCCCTGTTACATGACCATTGAGCAGATACAAAAAGGAAACTGTAGATCTGAAAACCCAGATAGAGGAACTTCAGGATCGTTAGCAACGACCCTTTCTGAGTCTGATTTGAATAAATTCAAAAAGGAGTTGGACGAGACTTTAGTGACTTTGAGAAAGGATATAGAGACACGTAAACTGGAAAAATTCTTGAGGACGCAAGGAATTATACTATTAATAAAGTCTATAATTTGCGATGGAGGGATTCAGGAAGAGAGAACAGAAGGTGGAAAGCTCCACGTCCACAAGGTGGTCCTTCGGAGTTAAGAGAGACTTTCGATTCTACAGGGAGCGACTCTTCCACAGGTGTGAATCCCGCTTTTTTAGAAACAGGCCCCCCCCCCTGGAGACTTCCTGTGACGTCACGAGGAATGGCTGCCTGAGACTTGCTCCAGGGCCCCTCCAACGAATAACCTTTAAAAAGCATTTAAATAAACAAATCCCCCCCCCCAACCTTACACCCCAGAACCCCAACGACTAGCTGCACATAGGACTCAGCTTTTTCCTTGCGGATTTGGAGTGGGCTTGCCGGCGCTCTGGGAGACCTCCTTGGAGCCCCGACCCCCGGTGGAAGTCTCCCCTGCCCCACACACAAAATCGGAGGAGCCGTCGGGAGAGGCGGAGCGGGAGGTAGGAGGGGCGGTGGAGCTAAGCTCCGGGTGTCCCGTGGTGCCCGGTCTCACTGAGGTGTTCGGGGAAACCCCCCCCCCCATGAGCGGCGCCTGAGGCGCGTCTGCGGCAGCCTCCCGTAGCCCCACGAGGAAGCCTGAGCAGCACCGCTCCGCTGCGGTCCCGCGTGCCCCCCCCCCCCCGAGACAAATAATCAATAAATTTACCTCCATTACCCCATCAGGCGATCCCGGCAGGGGAGAGCACTGGGAGAGTACCCTCTCACTGAAGGTACTGCTGGTCCCATCACGTGGCTGCAGAGGAGGAAGCGGCCATCTTAAAGGAACATCTCCCCCTTAAAGGGTTACACGGCTGCCTGTCCCAACTGCCAAGAATTTGCTTACTGCCTGAGCCTCAGAGTGCACAACCCACCATCCTCCGTGAGTGGACGGGTAAAAGGAGAGCTCCCGACACCCCTCCCAGAACGCTATTAGAACAGCACTCCAAACCGAACGAATTTCCCCAAAAGTGTTTAAACAGCCTCCCTAAGGTACCCAGCATGACGGGGAGGAACCAAAGGAAATCGCAGAACCCCGTAACTAAGTTCTTCCACCCAGCACAGAGACAGATGGAGCTGGCAGCAAGCATCCAAGATGCGACGAAGAACACAAGGACGCTGCGGAGGCGGCCAATATACCCCAGCACAGTCCTGCACAACAGCAAGAGCTCAACCCGGCCTTTCTTGAAGCCCTACTCCTCAGAATGCGAAAGGTTTCACTCAAGACCTCGAGAAGGTTTTAAGGGACATTAGAGAGGATGTGAATAAATTGAACTCACTGGGCAGACGAAGTGGAGGCGAAAATGGCAACGATAGCAGATTCCCACTCAAACTTGGAGGATGACATGGCGCGAATGGGCCACGAAATTGCCGAGCCTAAAATCCACCATTGAAGATCACGAAAATAGGGACCGCAGGCAGAACCTGCGGTTCAGAGGTATCCCGAGACGGTCCCCCCAGAATCACTACCAACTTACCTCAAAACGTCTTCTTAAAGCTGGTTCCTGACCTCACAGAACACGAGCTCCAACTCGACAGGGCGCACAGAGCCTTGGCCCTAAATCGCCAGACCCAAAGCGCCCAAGGGATGTCATTATGAAGTTCCACACATACACGGCGAAAGAAAAGATCTCTGCAGCTGCGAGAAGGGATGGCGGCATCAAAACGGATACTTACACGATTCAAGTATTCAACGACCTCTCCAGATGGACCGTCCTGAAAAGACAAGGGATGAACCCCTCACGACAATTCTCAGGGATCGCGAATCCCCTACCGCTGGGGCTTCCCTTCAAGCTCGTTGTCCCGAGGAACGGGCGGTTCTTCACCATCACCGATCCTGACGACATCAAGGAGTTCCTCGAGGCGATAGGAGTCCCAGCCGAAGAGACGGGGAGAGAGAGAGAAGCCCCCCCAGAGCACTACGAGCAGACCCGGCGGAAACACCAAGAGCGTCGAACGAATCGCCAGCCAAAAGACCCAGGGAGCAACAAAGCCTGCCTCGCAAGTACAAGATGGCTGACCCGCATGCTTCAACCAACCTCCACACCACACTGACCTCTTCGCCCCACTTGGTCTATATCCCTCCAGCACTACCCTCTATCAAACCCTCCTTACCACAAGCACCAGGGAATTTCCCCCATCCCCCCTACCCCCCTAGAACCCAGTCAACCCCCTCCACTTCCCCCCCCCCAAGCCTCCCCCCTCCCCCCCACTCCCTATTGCCCTCTCCCCCCCCAACCCCTCACTCCCACCCCCACCCCCCTCTCATCCCCCCGCCCCCTTCCCCTATCCTTACCTTGTCCGCGCCGAGCCCCCCCACCACAAGCAAGCAGATGACGGGCCTATCTCCGCTGAGATAGCAAAGTAGATTCATCCGCCAACGGGCCACCATGGGCCGGGGAGAAGAACGCTAACAGTCATCAGCTCCGAGGAACGAGTCCAAGATCAGGACGGCAAGGCCCGCACGTGCGCAATGGCGCAATTCCACCGAGGGGGGAAAAAAGGAGGGGAAAAAAAACCTCCCCCCCTCATACTATTTCTCTCCCCCCGGCCATTCATCCCAAAAGCCAGGAGACTCAGCCACCAAGGCGCCACAGGGCCGCCGGCCCCCTGTACTCCTTTTGGGCAAGGGAATCCTCCCCCTCTCTTCCCTCCCAAGCTGAAACCACCAAGAGACAGGTCGTATGAAAATAACACCCTCACCTCCTCCCCCCACTCCCCCCCCCCGACAACCCCTAAAGGTACCGCGGATGTTCACCCAAGCGCCCCTCCCCCCCTGTCCCCCCCCCCCCGATACACCTGGGACCCTAGAACTGCTGAGGCCCCGATCAATGGCAAGAACTCAATTAACCCCTCATGGGGTCGCGAACTGCCGCATATAGGAGATGCCCTAACAACGTGATATGCAAACCCAAATGTGTGACCAGATGTCTCCGCTTGCCCCCCCCCCCCGCCCCCTGAAAGAACAGAATTCGCAACCGATATAATGCCTAGTAATGGGCGACAAAGACCCATAGTTGGTTAAAGAATGAGTAATAAACACTCATAACAAGGGTTTACAGCACTCACAAACGGCCAAAAAGATTTCCCATAAGTTGAAAAATTTACCTGCGCCTAGAGAGATAAGCCAGCTCCCCCCCCACCTACCCCCCTTCCTTGCCTTTCCCCCCCCCTCCTACTCCCCCCGGTTCCCCTATCAGGATAAGCATTCAGAGCAACGGGCTCTTAAATACAACATATGCACACCCACACCCGGTCAAAATGTATTTCTCAAATATTGTGAGATTGAAGTTCCTCTCTGACAAAAAAAGAGAAATAACGAGGGAATGAGAGTCTGGAGATAAACATGGTTGTGATTTTCCTTTCTGCGCTTACCTGTGCCTAGAAATATAACCCAGTAGTCTGTATAGTGCACTGCAGTGAAATGTGTAGATGAAATGGAACAGGTCATTAAACCCCAAGCTCTCTCCTCCCCCCCCTCCAACCCCTCCCCCCTACCCCCCACCACCCCCCACCCAGCCCGCCTACTCCACATCCTCTCCCCCCTCCCTTCTCCCCCTCCCCCCCACACTCCTCCTCATCCCCCTACCCCCCATCACCCCCCACCCAGCCTGCCTACTTCACAGCCTTTCCCCCCTCCCTCCACTCCCCCCCCTACCCCACCCCCTCCCCTCTCCCCCCTCCCCCCCCTTTCCCACCCCCTCCCCCCCCTACCCCGCCCCCCCCCCTTCCCCCCCTCACACACCCCCCCTCCCCCCAACCTCCCATCCCCCCTCAACCTCCTGCCCCACCCCCGACTAACACACCGAAAAGAGAACCGCTCTCATTAAAGGTACCCATGATCTCCCCTAGCTTACCAAGAGGAATAACGAGGGAATGAGTGTCTGGAGATACACACTGCTGTGATTTTCCTTTTTTCTTATGCCTTTGCCTAACAATGTAATCCAGTAATCTGTATATTGTACTGCAATGAAAAGTGTCGATGTAATAAGACGGATCATTAAACCCAAAGCTCTCTTCTCCCCCCTCTCCAACCCCTCACTCCCCTTCCCCCCACCATTCCCCACCCAGCCCGCCTACTCCACATCCTCTCCCCCCTCCCTTCTCCCCCTCCCCCCCAACCCCCCCCCCTTACCCCACCCCCTCCCCCCTTCCCTCCACACATACACCCTACCCCCCCCTGCCCAGATAAAGCACAGTAGAAAACCTACACACGCACTTGGTACCCGAAATCTCACTGCATCGTGGCAATGGCTAAGACAGAGTGAAACAGACGTCTGAGAAGTACTTTAAACACAGGTGCCTAGTAATGCAAACCTATAAAGGATATATCACTACGAAGGGAACTGCGAGGAGGTCATGGGAGATATCCCTGATTTCCTCTGCACCCTAACGTCCCATTCACCTGCCCCACCCTCCTCCTTCCCCTCCCCCCCCCCTCACACCCACCACACCCCACTTCCCCCCCCCTCCCCCTCCCTCCCCCCCAACCGTCTCACCTCCCCCACCCTTCCCTGTCCCCCCCCACCTCCACAAAGCTCCTCAAACTAGAGAACACAAATCTCTCCCCAAGGCCATACCCAACCTCAATACCCCCCTTCCCCCCCCTCCTCCTCACCCCCACCTGCCAACCTTTAAGAGGAGGGTGCCGGACCTCCAATCCAGGAAGTCTACCACGATCGACGTCACGGAAAGATCTCCCGGGGACTCCCCCTTCAACCCCTGGACACGAAGGTGCCACAGGGGAAAACAAATGGGCCCTCAGAAAGCCCACTTCTTACTTTCCTCTTGTGTGCCCTCCCCTCTTCCCCCTTTCCTCCCCCCGTCCAACTCCCTCCCACCCAACCCCTCCCGAGCTCCTCAGGACACAATGACTCACGAACCAAGCTGCGCCCCAACCAACCCCCCCCCCAATAATAAACAAACCAACTTCCGTCATGGGATAAATACGGGGTCCAGGCCTCTCAATCCTGGAAGCACGACCCCACAATAATGTCATCAATTAAAATCACTTCCCTAAATGTTAAAGGACTCAACTCAACTAAAAAACGTAAGTTAGCACTCCAGTAACTTAAAAAACTCCGGAGCGATATCATATGCTTACAAGAGACACATTTCAACTCTAATGATCCCCCAAACACATTCAAGCAGACCTTTCCCCAGGCCTACTACGCCTCCTCCCAGGTTAAAAAAAGAGGAGTAGCCATTCTAATAAAGAACAGTGTTTCATTTGCCCTCTCCAAGATTAACCGAGACCCAGATGGCCGATACCTGCACATACAAGGTTCCCTCTCTGGAAACCCTATTTCTATAATAAATATATACGCTCCAAACGAAAATCAAGTTCAATTTATCCAAGTCCTGCTAGACTCCCTTGATCAATCAGCTCTAGCTTCGTTGCTCATAGTTGGCGATTTCAACATGGCCCTATCCCCTGATCAGGATAGAACCACCCAACCGTCCACCCAATATGTAGCCCAGACCCAACAAAAAGCGACGAAACTTAGAGAGGTCTTAAAAAGTTTCTCCCTCACAGATATTTGGAGGGCCCAGCATGTCGGCCAGAGGGACTATACGTTCTTCTCGGCCCCGCACCAATCATACTCGCGGATCGACTATTTCATAGGTTCCACAAATGTCCTCCAGGCGTCCTCCCACTCCAATATAGGACCAATAACGTGGTCTGACCATGCCCCGATAGATTTGACCCTAACTCTCCCGTTTGTGAAACACACCTCCTATAATTGGAAACTTAATGATACCTTACTGAACGACCCCCAAACAGTAGATACGATTCGACACAAACTAAATATGTTCTTTGAACAAAACAAAGGGTCAGTCCCCCTAGCGTCAACACTGTGGGAAGCCCACAAAGCTCAAATCAGAGGGGATCTAATCTCCCTAGCATCTTATAAAAAAAAGCAGAAACTAAAATTGCAAAAAGAGCTAACTGAAAAAATAACTACCTTGGAACACCAGCATAAAAAGTCACCTTCCAAGAAACTACTCAGAATACTTGAAAAAACTAGGACCGAACTAAGACAGTCCCAATTAGAGGAGGTGGAGAGAAAACTTAAATGGTCCAACCAGAAGTTTTATGACAAAGGCAACAAAGCTGATAAACTATTAGCATCAAAACTTCGGGGCATAAAAACAAGGGGCCAAATTACTAGAATCCAACTAAAGGAGGCCACACCACTTATATCGAAAAAGAAATAGCCCAAGAATTTGCAAAATATTATACAGATCTCTACAATCTCCACCCCCCCAACCAAGACCCAGTAGACGTAGACTATATCTCGCAATTTTTAGCAAGATGTAATCTACCATCTCTCACGGAAGAGGAACTCAAAGCCCTAAATGGTAAGATCACCCAGGAGGAATAGCACAAGCCATAAGCACCCTTAAGATAGCCAAAACCCCTGGTCCAGACGGTTTCTCAAACGCCTATTATAAAAAATTTAGCATGCCGCTCTCCCCCTTTCTACTCGATATGTTCAACTCTTTCCTAGAAGGAGCCCCGATTTCAGGCACAATTACAGCTGCCAACCTAGCAATTATACACAAGGAAGGAAGGGACCCGCCGCAATGCGGTAGCTACAGACCAATCTCCCTGCTTAACACATACCTGAAACTCTTTAGCAAGATCCTAACAAACCGGTTAAATCCTATTCTCCCCAGACTAATTCATATAGACCAAGTGGGATTTGTGTCAGGAAGACAGGCCTCTGACAACACCCGCAAGATTATTAATATCATTGACCACGTGCATCTCAACAAACTCCAAGCCATGATCCTCAGTCTAGACGCCGAGAAGGCCTTTGATCGGATCAAATGGACCTTCCTAGACAAAACCCTGCTCAAATTTGGCTTCTCAGGCCCGTTTCTAGAGGGGGTCAGAGCACTCTACCAGAACCCCACGGCATACTTAAAATTACCGGGAGGACAATTCAGTCCGATCCACATTAGAAACGGAACCAGACAGGGCTGCCCCCTATCCCCCTTGCTATTCGCAATATCAATAGAACCACTGGCGGCCCAAGTTAGAGCAGACCCGAACATCACAGGTGTAACTATAGCTGACAAAAACTACAAAATATCCCTTTTCGCGGACGACGTCATTCTGACCCTAGCTAACCCACATATCTCCCTGCCCAATCTCCACAAATTATTAGATGAATTTAGTCAGGCCTCAGACTACAAGATAAACAGGGACAAATCTGAGGCACTGAATATATCCCTCCCCGAAGCCACATGGAAACTTCTCCAATCAAACTACAAGTATAGATGGAACTTGTCCCATATAAAATACCTAGGAATAAAAATCACTAAAAAGTACTACATGCTATATAAAACAAACTATCCCCCCCTATTTAGTCAAATCAAGAGAGACCTATAGACATGGAATACATACCAGATCTCCTGGTTCGGCAGAATCGTCTCCGCTAAAATGAATATCCTTCCCCGACTGTTATACTATTTCCAAACCCTTCCAATACCAATACCGTTAGCCGACCTAAAAGATATTCAAAAGCAAATAATGCAATTTATATGGAAGTATCGGAAACCCCGAGTCCCGAGGTCAGTGCTCTTAGCAGGTAAAACGAGGGGTGGACTAGGAGTACCAGATGTGGTCAGATATTACCACGCGACCCAGCTCAGACAAGCAGTAGTCTGGAACAGCCCCCCGAGTACAACCTGCTGGTTAGAAATGGAGGCTAGCTATATATCCCCTCTCCCCCTCCCTATATTGCTATGGTCCCCAGAATATAAAGGAAAACCTCCCCAGAAATTTTAGTTAGGAGCAATGAAATGCACGTGGTCTATCTGGTCCAAAAACAGAGGGAAATATGGCATAACTTCTCCCCCCTCCCAACTCACCCCCATACTTGGGAACCCTGAATTCCCTCCGGGATGCACCCAAGCCCAAATCGGTCTATTTCAGGACCTTCATATTAGCACGGTAGCGGATCTGCTGGAGAATAATGAAGCTCTATCCTTCCAGGAGCTCAAAAATAAATTAGCGGCCCCCCACCTCCCCATTTTTGCATTCCTACAGCTACGACACTTTCTCAGAGCTCTGTCCGCGTCCTCAAAATTCCCCCCCATAACCAAATTTGAGTCCCTCTGCCAAGTGAGAGAATACCAGAAGGGACTAATTACGTCAATTTACAGAATAATCGAAAATTCCCTCCCCTCGCCCCACACATGCCTATATGCAAAAATGGTGTATAGACCTGGGCGTACCCCTAGACCTCGAGGAGTGGGAGGACATCTGGGAGGCAGCCCCCAAAACTTCAATCTGCACAGTAACAAAAGAAAACATATACAAAATACTATTTCAATGGTACCTGACCCCGAGTAGATTGAGCCAGATCTTCCCCGGCGCATCAGACCTGTGCTGGAGGGGATGTGGACAGAAAGGGGACATGGCCCACATATGGTGGACATGCCCCGAAATCCAGAAATTCTGGACTAGAATCCAGAGCTTGCTGGACGAGACCCTGGGCCTGGAGGTCCCGCTGGACCCTCTGACATACGTGCTGGGCAGCCCAATGGAGGACATCCAGGCCCCCGAAGCCAGACTGATGTCGGCCATACTCACGGCCGCGAGATGTACAGTTGCAGCAGCCTGGAAACAACTGAAAGCACCCTCACGAAGGACAGTAGTAAACAGAATAAACCTAGTCATGAGTATGGAAAGGCTAACAGCAATGCTCAGGCAAAAAATGCCACAATTCCACAACACCTGGGAACCATGGATAAGTCTAGGAATCTCGACACCAGACTAGACCCAATTACAAAAAATAACCCATCTCCCCTCACTTACCCCCCGGCACTGATAATAAGAGAGGAACTCCCTATCGCCTCCCCCGCCCCTCCTCCGACCCTCCCCGAAACTTTCCCCCCCCCCAACCCATCTTTTGTCGTTCCCATCTATCCCCCCCAACCTGAGTCTCCCCCTTCCCATCTCTTTTTTGACACAAAACTGAGAAAAGGCTTTATTGAGACTGTCTCCATAGAACACAACCAAGTCAACTTAATCCTATCCGATTGTTAAATACTGTACTGATTGTAACCCCTGAATGTACCAACTTTTATCTGTCTCCAATAAAGGAAAAAAGATTGTTAAAAAAAAAAAGAAAAAAGAAACAGGGCCCCTACATGCCCCTCGCGGAGGATGTGGAGGGCGGGGAGGAAACATCACCGGACGAGGGAAACAACAGAGAGGGATGTCGACCCGGTCGCAGACTTGCTGGTGATCAATATTTCTGACATTACAAAGACTGATGACCAGGTTAGGGTGCTCAATAAGGGATTATCCTTTGTCCCTACAAATTTAACTAATGCTAGGGATTTACAAGTTGAACTTGCTCGGTTCTTCATATCATTGAGGCTGAAGGGATTTTTTGCTAAACATACATTTGATTTTGTACCCCCCTCTGATGATATAGATATCAACACAAACTTCCATCTATTAAAAGCAAAATGCAAGAACAGGAGTTCTTTCAATCCATCCAATCACACTATAGAGACTTTCATTAATTTGGTTGAAAGGGATGTGGCCTCTTTATTAAAACGTAAAAATAGACCTAAAGCGTTTAATTTATCTAGAAGAGAGCTAGATGTTATTAAAGAATTGGAGTCTAACACGAGATTAATTATAAAACCAGCGGATAAGGGGGGTGCATTGGTTATCATGAATAAGGCGGAATATCATGATTAGATCATGAGACAGTTAGGGGATACTAACTCTTATAAATTGGTTTCAGTCAATCCTACGCAAAGGGTTCAAGAAAGAATTTCCCAGGTTGTGACTCTTGCACTAGAGAGTGGGGTCATTACAAGTAAGCAGAAGGAATATCTTATTAAGAAGGATCCTATTATACCGGTACTATATACCATACCTAAGATTCATAAGAATTTGCACTCACCACCTAGTAGACCCATAGTAACGGGCACAGATTCTGTCTTCCAGCCCTGTTCAATATTTCTAGATAAGCTTTTGAGACCACTGGTCACTAACAGTAGATCGTATATAAGGGATACCACTGACTTTCGTGAGAAAATTAGGGCATTATCCATTTTGTACCAACCTTTGATACTGGCAACTTTAGATGTAAATAGCCTTTACACATCCATACCACATGCTGATGGTATACTGGCGGTGAGGAAAGTAGTGGAACAAGCGGGTGTGTTTATACCTAAGGAGGGTGTGCTAATTGTTGATCTTTTAGAGATTATTCTATGTGAGATCTATTTTCTGTTCGAGGATAATTACTACGTTCAAATTCAGGGGACGGCTATGGGTTCGAACGTCGCACCCACATACGCCAACATCTTTATGTCAAAATTCGAAGATGACTTTGTATATGGTAACCAGTCCTTTTTGGACAATGGGCGTATGTGGGTGCGTTTTATAGATGACGTGTTTTTGGTGTGGCAGAATGATACCACTTCTCTATTGGCGTTTGTGGCAGAGCTCAATCAGTCCCACAGAACAATTAGATTCTCATGTACTCATGACTCTACTAAGATTAATTTTTTTGGATACAACAATCAGTGCCCTTAATGGCAAATTAGAATATGATTTATTTTCTAAACCTACAGATCGTAACAACCTTTTACATTATTCAAGCTTCCACCCCCAGGGTGCCACATTGGGTTTACCCTATAGTCAGTTTCTGCGTGCCAAAAGTATCATTAGTACCCCATCAAAAGTCATGGAGGGTATGGACAGAATAGAATCTAAATTTCACGAGAGAGGGTATCCCAGAGATTTACTTTCTAAACAACGTCAAAAGGCGGTAGAGTGGGCTCCTACGGGACCCACGGGAATTGAGAAAAAGAAGTTCTCAGTGCCTTTTATATCCACCTATAATACTAACAATGGATATATCAGAAATATTATACAGCGTCATTGGTCATTGTTTCAGAGTGATCCTCTCATAGCTCAGGTCCTTAAAGATCCACCTCTATTCTCCTATAATAGTGGGAAGAACCTTCGTGACCGATTGGTCAGGGCTGACATTGGCGGTAGAAGTGTCAAACAAACCTTCCTTGGTACCCCCAAAGTTGGCTGTTATAGGTGTTACAGTTGTAACCAATGCAACGGTATCATAGAAGGCCCTACATTCAAACATCCCTTGTCCGGCAGATCCTATGCGATCAAAGAATACTACACGTGTCTGTCGAAAGACGTGGTATACCTTATTAAATGTCCGTGTGGCATGGGTTATGTGGGGGAGACCACCCAGAAAATAAAGGATAGGATTGGACAGTACAAAGCAGCCATACGC